>NW_027475417.1:0-53254 GCF_051020985.1 Nomia melanderi | reverse complement strand
TTTTATATAGTATTATATAGTTTCATTTAGTTTTATATAGATTTATATTGTTTTATTAGTTTTATACAGTTTCATATAGTTTCATATAGTTTCATATAGTTTTATATAGTATTATATAGTTTCATACAGTTTTATTAGTATTATATAGTTTTATATAGTTCTATATAGTTTCAAATAGTTTTATTAGTTTTATATAGTTTTATATAGTTTTATATAGTTTTATATAGTTTTATATAGTTTTATTAGTTTTATATAGTTTTATATAGTTTTATATAGTTTTATATAGTTTCATATAGTTTCATATAGTTTCATATAGTTTCATATAGTTTTATATAGTAGTATATAGTTTCATACAGTTTTATTAGTATTATATAGTTTTATATAGTTCTATATAGTTTCAAATCGTTTTATTAGTTTTATATATTTTTATATAGTTTTATATAGTTTTATATAGTTTTATATAGTTTTATTAAGTTTATATAGTTTTATATAGTTTCATTAGTTTTATATAGTTTTATATAGTTTCATATAGTTTTATATAGTTTAATATAGTTTTATATAGTTTAATATAGTTTTATATATTTTTATATAGTTTTATATAGTTTCATATAGTTTTATATAGTATTATATTGTTTCATTTAGTTTTATATAATTTTATACAGTTTTTATATAGTATTATATAGTTTCATTTAGTTTTATATAGTTTTATATTGTTTTATTTTCCTATAGTTTTATATAGTTTTATATAGTTTTATATAGTTTTTATATAGTTTCATATAGTTTTATATAGTTTCATATAGTTTTATATAGTTTTATATAGTTTTATATAGTTTTATTAGTTTTATATAGTTTTATATAGTTTTATATAGTTTCATATAGTTTCATATAGTTTCATATAGTTTCATATAGTTTTATATAGTATTATATAGTTTCATACAGTTTTATTAGTATTATATAGTTTTATATAGTTTCTATATAGGTTCAAATCGTTTTATTAGTTTTATATAGTTTTATATAGTTTTATATAGTTTTATTAAGTTTATATAGTTTTATATAGTTTCATTAGTTTTATATAGTTTTATATAGTTTCCTATAGTTTTATATAGTTTAATATAGTTTTATATAGTTTTAATATAGTTTTATATAGTTTTATATAGTTTTATAAAGTTTCATATAGTTTTATATAGTATTATATTGTTTCATTTAGTTTTATATAGTTTTATACAGTTTTGTATAGTCATTATATAGTTTCATTTAGTTTTATATAGTTTTATATTGTTTTATTAGTTTTATATAGTTTCCTATAGTTATATATAGTTTTATATTAGTTTTATATAGTTTTATATAGTTTTATATAGTTTCATATAGTTTTATATAGTTTCATATAGTTTTATATAGTTTTATATAGTTTTATATAGTTTCATATAGTTTTATATAGTTTTATATAGTTTTGATATAGTTTTATATAGTTTAAATAGTTTTATATAGTTTCATATAGTTTTATATAGTTTTATATAGTTTTATATAGTTTTAGTACAGTTTTAAATAGTTTAATATAGTTCTATATAGTTTTACATAGTTTTATTAGTTTTATATAGTTTTATATAGTTTCATATAGTTTTGTATAGTTTTATATAGTTTTATATAGTTTTATATAGTTTTCATATAGTTTTAAATAGTTTTATACAGTTTTATATAGTTTTAAATAGTTTAATATTGTTTTATATAGTTTTATATAGTTTTATATAGTTTCATATAGTTTCATATAGTATTATATAGTTTCATTTAGTTTTATATAGTTTTATATAGTTTTATATAGTATTATATAGTTTCATTTAGTTTTTATATAGTTTTATATTGTTTTATTAGTTTTATATAGTTTCATATAGTTTTATATAGTTTTATATAGTTTTATATAGTTTTATATAGTTTCATATTGTTTTATATAGTATTGTATAGTTTTTATATAGTTTAATATAGTTTTATATAGTTTTATATAGTTTTATATAATTTTATATAGTTTCATATAGTTTTATATAGTTTTATATAGTTTTATATAGTTTTATATAGTTTTATATGGTTTTATATAGTTTTATATAGTTTCATATAGTTTTATATAGTTTCGTATAGTTTCGTATAGTTTTATATAGTTTTATATAGTTTTATATAGTTTCATATAGTTTTATATAGTTTTATATAGTTTAAATAGTTTTATATAGTTTCATATAGTTTTATATAGTTTTTATATAGTTTTATATAGTTTTAATACAGTTTTAAATAGTTTAATATAGTTCTATATAGTTTTACATAGTTTTATTAGTTTTATATAGTTTCATATAGTTTTATATAGTTTTATATAGTTTTATATAGTTTTATATAGTTTTATATAGTTTTAAATAGTTTTTTACCGTTTTATATAGTTTTAAATAGTTTAATATAGTTTTATATAGTTTTATATAGTTTTATATAGTTTTATATAGTTTCATATAGTTTCATATAGTATTATATAGTTTCATTTAGTTTTATATAGTTTTATATAGTTTTATATAGTATTATATAGTTTCATTTAGTTTTATATAGTTTTATATTGTTTTATTAAGTTTATATAGTTTCATATAGTTTTATATAGTTTTATATAGTTTCATATAGTTTTATATAGTTTTATATAGTTTTATATAGTTTCATATAGTTTTATATAGTTTCATATAGTTTTATATAGTTTTATATAGTTTTATATAGTTTTATATAGTTTCATATAGTTTTATATAGTTTTATATAGTTTCATATAGTTTTATATAGTAATATATAGTTTCATACAGTTTTATTAGTATTATATAGTTTTATATAGTTCTATATAGTTTCAAATAGTTTTATTAGTTTTGTATAGTTTTATTAGTTTTATATAGTTTTATATAGTTTTATATAGTTTTATATAGTTTTATATAGTTTTATTAGGTTTATATAGTTTTATATAGTTTCATTAGTTTTATATAGTTTTATATAGTTTTATATAGTTTCATATAGTTTTATATAGTATTATATAGTTTCATTTAGTTTTATATAGTTTTATATAGTTTTATATAGTTTTAATACAGTTTTAAATAGTTTAATATAGTTCTATATAGTTTTACATAGTTTTATTAGTTTTATACAGTTTTATATAGTTTCATATAGTTTTATATAGTTTTATATAGTTTTATATAGTTTTATATAGTTTTATATAGTTTTAAATAGTTTTATACAGTTTTATATAGTTTTAAACAGTTTAATATAGTTTTATATAGTTTTATATAGTTTTATATAGTTTCATATAGTTTCATATAGTATTATATAGTTTCATTTAGTTTATATAGTTTTATATAGTTTTATATAGTTTTATAAGGTATTATATAGTTTCCTTTAGTTTTATATAGTTTTATATTGTTTTATTAAGTTTTTATAGTTTCATATAGTTTTATATAGTTTTATATAGTTTCATATAGTTTTATATAGTTTTATAAAGTTTTATATAGTTTCATATAGTTTTATATAGTTTTAATATACTTTCATATATTTTTATATAGTATTATATAGTTTTATACAGTTTTATTAGTATTATATAGTTTTATATAGTTCTATATAGTTTCATATAGTTTTATTAGTTTTATATAGTTTTATATAGTTTTATATAGTGATATATATTTTTCATATAGTTTTATATAGTTTTATATAGTTTTATATAGTTTTATATAGTTTTAAATAGTTTTATATAGTTTCATATAGTTTTATATAGTTTTATATAGTTTTATATAGTTTTAATACAGTTTTAAATAGTTTAATATAGTTCTATATAGTTTTACATAGTTTTATTAGTTTTATATAGTTTCATATAGTTTTATATAGTTTTATATAGTTTTATATAGTTTTATATAGTTTTATATAGTTTTAAATAGTTTTTTACCGTTTTATATAGTTTTAAATAGTTTAATATAGTTTTATATAGTTTTATATAGTTTTATATAGTTTTATATAGTTTCATATAGTTTCATATAGTATTATATAGTTTCATTTAGTTTTATATAGTTTTATATAGTTTTATATAGTATTATATAGTTTCATTTAGTTTTATATAGTTTTATATTGTTTTATTAATAGTTTTATATTGTTTTATTAAGTTTATATAGTTTCATATAGTTTTATATAGTTTTATATAGTTTCATATAGTTTTATATAGTTTTATATAGTTTTATATAGTTTCATATAGTTTTATATAGTTTCATATAGTTTTATATAGTTTTATATAGTTTTATATAGTTTTATATAGTTTCATATAGTTTTATATAGTTTTATATAGTTTCATATAGTTTTATATAGTAATATATAGTTTCATACAGTTTTATTAGTATTATATAGTTTTATATAGTTCTATATAGTTTCAAATAGTTTTATTAGTTTTGTATAGTTTTATTAGTTTTATATAGTTTTATATAGTTTTATATAGTTTTATATAGTTTTATATAGTTTTATTAGGTTTATATAGTTTTATATAGTTTCATTAGTTTTATATAGTTTTATATAGTTTTATATAGTTTCATATAGTTTTATATAGTATTATATAGTTTCATTTAGTTTTATATAGTTTTATATAGTTTTATATAGTTTTAATACAGTTTTAAATAGTTTAATATAGTTCTATATAGTTTTACATAGTTTTATTAGTTTTATACAGTTTTATATAGTTTCATATAGTTTTATATAGTTTTATATAGTTTTATATAGTTTTATATAGTTTTATATAGTTTTAAATAGTTTTATACAGTTTTATATAGTTTTAAACAGTTTAATATAGTTTTATATAGTTTTATATAGTTTTATATAGTTTCATATAGTTTCATATAGTATTATATAGTTTCATTTAGTTTTATATAGTTTTATATAGTTTTATATAGTTTTATAAGGTATTATATAGTTTCCTTTAGTTTTATATAGTTTTATATTGTTTTATTAAGTTTTTATAGTTTCATATAGTTTTATATAGTTTTATATAGTTTCATATAGTTTTATATAGTTTTATATAGTTTTATATAGTTTCATATAGTTTTATATAGTTTTATATACTTTCATATATTTTTATATAGTATTATATAGTTTTATACAGTTTTATTAGTATTATATAGTTTTATATAGTTCTATATAGTTTCATATAGTTTTATTAGTTTTATATAGTTTTATATAGTTTTATATAGTGATATATATTTTCATATAGTTTTATATAGTTTTATATAGTTTTATATAGTTTTATATAGTTTTATATAGTTTTATATAGTTTCATATAGTTTCATATAGTTTTACATAGTTTCATTTAGTTTTATATAGTTTTATATTGTTTTATTAGTATTATATAGTTTCATATAGTTTTATATAGTTTTATATAGTTTTATATTGTTTTATATAGTTTTATATAGTTTTATATAGTTTTATATAGTTTTATATTGTTTTATTAGTTTTATATAGTTTCATATAGTTTTATATAGTTTTATATAGCTTTAATACAGTTTTAAATAGTTTAATATAGTTCTATATAGTTTTATATAGTTTTATATAGTTTCATATGGTTTTATATAGTTTTATATAGTTTTATATAGTTTCATTTAGTTTTATATAGTTTTATATTGCTTTATTAGTTTTATATAGTTTCATATTGATTTATATAGTTTTATATAGTTCTATATAGTATTATATAGTTTTATATAGTTTTATATAGTTTTATTAGTATTATATAGTTTTATATAGTTTTATATAGTTTTATATAGTTTTATATAGTATTATATAGTATTATATAGTTTTATATAGTTTTATATAGTTTTATTAGTTTTATAGAGTTTTATATAGTTTTATACAGTTTTATATAGTTTTATATAGTTTCATATAGTTTTATTTCGTTTTATATAGCTTTAATACAGTTTTAAATAGTTTAATATAGTTCTATATAGTTTTATATAGTTTTATTAGTTTTATATAGTTTCATATTGTTTTATATAGTTTTATATAGTTTTATATAGTTTAATATAGTTTTATATAGTTTTATATAGTTTTATATAGTATTATATAGTATTATATGGTTTTATATAGTTTTATATGGTTTTATTAGTTTTATATAGTTTTCTATAGTTTTATATAGTTTTATATAGTTTTATTAGTTTTATAGCGTTTCATATAGCTTTAATACCGTTTTAAATAGTTTAATATAGTTCTATATAGTTTTATATAGTTTTTTGGTTTTATATAGTTTTATACAGTTTTATATATAGTTTAATATAGCTTTATATAGTTTTATATAGATTTATATGGTATTATATAGTATTATATAGTTTTATATAGTTTTATATGGTATTATATAGTATTATATAGTTTTATATAGTTTTATATAGTTCTATATAGTTTTATAAAGTTTTATTAGTTTTATATAGTTTTATATAGTTTCATATAGTTTAATATAGCTTTATATAGTTTTATATAGCTTTAATACAGTTTTAAATAGTTAAATATAGTTCTATATAGTATTATATAGTTTTATATAGTTTTATATACTTTAATATAGTTTCATTAGTTTTATATAGTTTTATATAGTTTTATATAGTTTTATTAGTTTTATATAGTTTTATATTGCTTTATTAGTTTTATATAGTTTCATATTGTTTTATATAGTTTTATATAGTTTTATATAGTTTTATATAGTTTTATATAGTTTTATATAGTATTATATAGTATTATATAGTTTTATATAGTTTTATATAGTTTTATTAGTTTTATAGAGTTTTATATAGTTTTATACAGTTTTATATAGTTTTATATAGTTTCATATAGTTTTATTTCGTTTTATATAGCTTTAATACAGTGTTAAATAGTTTAATATAGTTCTATATAGTTTTATATAGTTTTATTAGTTTTATATAGTTTTATATAGTTTCATATAGTTTAATATAGCTTTATATAGTTTTATATAGCTTTAATACAGTTTTAAATAGTTAAATATAGTTCTATATAGTATTATATAGTTTTATATAGTTTTATATAGTTTTATATAGTTTTATTGGTATTATATAGTTTTATATAGTTTTATATAGTTTTATATACTTTAATATAGTTTCATTAGTTTTATATAGTTTTATATAGTTATATATAGTTTCATTTAGTTTTATATAGTTTTATATTGCTTTATTAGTTTTATATAGTTTCATATTGTTTTATATAGTTTTATATAGTTTTATATAGTTTTATATAGTTTTATATAGTTTTATATAGTTTTATATAGTTTTAATACAGTTTTAAATATTTTAATATAGTTCTATATAGTATTATATAGTTTTATATAGTTTTATATAGTTTTATTAGTTTTATAGAGTTTTATATAGTTTTATACTGCTTTATATAGTTTTATATAGTTTCATATAGTTTTATTTCGTTTTATATAGCTTTAATACAGTTTTAAATAGTTTAATATAGTTCTATATAGTTTTATATAGTTTTATTAGTTTTATATAGTTTCATATAGTTTTATATAGTTTTATATAGTTTTATATAGTTTTATATAGTTTTATATAGTATTAAAACAGTTTTAAATATTTTAATATCGTTCTATATAGTATTATATATTTTTATATAGTTTTATATAGTTTTATTAGTATTATATAGTTTTATATAGTTTTATATAGTTTTATATAGTTTTATTAGTTTATAGAGTTTTATATAGTTTTATACAGTTTTATATAGTTTTTATATAGTTTCATATAGTTTTATTTCGTTTTATATAGCTTTAATACAGTTTTAAATAGTTTAATACAGTTCTATATAGTTTTATATAGTTTTATTAGTTTTATATAGTTTCATATAGTTTTATATAGTTTTATATAGTTTTATATAGTTTTATATGGTATTAAAACAGTTTTAAATATTTTAATATAGTTCTATATAGTATTATATAGTTTTATATAGTTTTATATAGTTTTATTAATATTATATAGTTTTATATAGTTTTATATAGTTTTATATAGTTTTACATAGTATTATATAGTTTTATAGTTTTATGTAGTTTTATGTATAGTTTATTAGTTTTATATAGTTTTATATAGTTTTATATAGTTTCATATAGTTTTATATAGATTTATATAGTTTTATATAGTTTTAATACAGTTTTAAATATTTTAATATAGTTCTATATAGTATTATATAGTTTTATATAGTTTTATATAGTTTTATTAGTATTATATAGATTTATATAGTTTTATATAGTTTTATATAGTTTTATATAGTTTTACATAGTATTATATAGTTTTATATAGTTTTATATAGTTTTATTAGTTTTATATAGTTTTATATAGTTTTATATAGTTTCATATAGTTTTATATAGTTTTATATAGTTTTATATAGTTTTATTAGTTTTATACAGTTTTATATAGTTTAATATAGTTTTATATAGTTTTATATAGTTTTATATAGTATTATATAGTAATATATGGTTTTATATAGTTTTATATGGTTTTATTAGTTTTATATAGTTTTCTATAGTTTTATATAGTTTTATATAGTTTTATTAGTTTTATAGCGTTTCACATAGCTTTAATACAGTTTTAAATAGTTTAATATAGTTCTATATAGTTTTATATAGTTTTTTAGTTTTATATAGTTTTATACAGTTTTATATAGTTTAATATAGCTTTATATAGTTTTATATAGTTTTATATGGTATTATATAGTATTATATAGTTTTATATAGTTTTATATGGTATTATATAATATTATATAGTTTTATATAGTTTTATATAGTTCTATATAGTTTTATATAGTTTTATTAGTTTTATATAGTTTTATATAGTTTCATATAGTTTAATATAGCTTTATATAGTTTTATATAGCTTTAATACAGTTTTAAATAGTTAAATATAGTTCTATATAGTATTATATAGTTTTATATAGTTTTATATAGTTTTATATAGTTTTATTAGTATTATACAGTTTTATATAGTTTTATATAGTTTTATATAGTATTATATAGTATTATATAGTTTTATATAGTTTTATATAGTTTTATTAGTTTTATAGAGTTTTATATAGTTTTATATGTTATTATATAGTTTTATATAGTTTTATTAGTTTTATATAGTTTTATATAGTTTTATACAGTTTTATATAGTTTTATATAGTTTTATATAGTTTTATATAGTTTTAAACAGTTTTATGTAGTTTTATATAGTTTTATATAATTTTATATAGTTTTATATGGATTTATATAGTTTTACATAGTTTTATATACTTTTCTATAGTTTTATATAGTTTTATATAGTTTTATTAGTTTTATAAAGTTTTATATAGTTTTATATAGTTCCATATAGTTTTATATAGTATTATATAGTTTTATATAGTTTTATATAGTTTCATATAGTTTTATATAGTTTTATATAGTTTTATATAGTTTCATATAGTTTTATTAGTTTTATATAGTTTTATATAGTTTTATTAGTTGTATAGAGTTTTATATAGTTTCATATAGTTTTATATAGTATTATGTAGTTTTGTATAGTTTAATATAGTTTTATATAGTTTCATATAGTTTCATATAGTTTTATATAGTATTATATAGTTTCATACAGTTTTATTAGTATTATATAGTTTTATAAAGTTTTATATAGTTCCATATAGTTTTATATAGTATTATATAGTTTTATATAGTTTTATATAGTTTCATATAGTTTTATATAGTTTCATATAGTTTTATATACTTTTATATAGTTTTATTAGCTTTATATAGTTGTATATAGTTTTATATAGTTTTATATTGTTTTATTAGTTTTATATAGTTTCATATAGTTTTATATAGTTTCATATAGTTTTATGTAGTTTTATATAGTTTTATTAGTTGTATATAGTTTTATATAGTTTCATATAGTTTTATATAGTATGATGTAGTTTTATATAGTTTAATATAGTTTTATATAGTTTTATATAGTTTTATATTGTTTCATATAGTTTTATGTAGTATTATATAGTTTCATTTAGTTTTATATAGATTTATATTGTTTTATTAGTTTTATATAGTTTCATATAGTTTTGTATAGTTTTATATAGTTTTATATAGTTTTATATAATTTTATATAGTTTCATATAGTTTCATATAGTTTTATATAGTTTTATATAGTTTTATATAGTTTTATATAGTTTAATATAGTTTTATATAGTTTTATATAGTTTTATATAGTTTCATATAGTTTTATATAGTATTATATAGTTTCAATTAGTTTAATATAGTTTTATATAGTTTTATATTGTTTTATTAGTTTTATATAGTTTTATATAGTTTTATATAGTTTTATATAGTTTTATACAGTTTTATATAGTTTTATTAGTTTTATATAGTTTTATATAGTTTTATATAGTTTTATATAGTTTTATATAGTTTTATATTGTTTTATATAGTTTCATATAGTTTTATATAGTTTTATATAGTTTTATATAGTTTCATATAGTTTTATATAGTTTTATATGGTTTTATATAGTTTTATATAGTTTTATATAGTTTTATAAAGTTTTATATAGTTTTATACAGTTTAATATATTTTCATATAGTTTTATATAGTATTATATAGTTTTATATAGTTTTATATAGTTTGATTAGTTTTATATAGCTTTATATAATTTTATATAGTTTTACATAGTTTTATATAGTATTATATAGCTTCATTTAGTTTTATATAGTTTTATATTGTTTTATTAGTTTTATATAGTTTCATATAGTTTTATATAGTTTTATATAGTTTTATATAATTTTATATAGTTTCATATAGTTTCATATAGTTTTATATAGTTTTATATAGTTTTATATAGTTTTATATAGTTTAATATAGTTTTATATAGTTTTATATAGTTTTATATAGTTTCATATAGTTTTATATAGTATTATATAGTTTCAATTAGTTTAATATAGTTTTATATAGTTTTATATTGTTTTATTAGTTTTATATAGTTTCATATAGTTTTATATAGTTTTATATAGTTTTATATAGTTTCATATAGTTTTATTAGTTTTATATAGTTTTATATAGTTTTATTAGTTGTATATAGTTTTATATAGTTTCATATAGTTTTATATAGTATGATGTAGTTTTATATAGTTTAATATAGTTTTATATAGTTTTATATAGTTTTATATAGTTTCATATAGTTTTATATAGTATTATATAGTTTCATTTAGTTTTATATAGATTTATATTGTTTTATTAGTTTTATACAGTTTCATATAGTTTCATATAGTTTCATATAGTTTTATATAGTATTATATAGTTTCATACAGTTTTATTAGTATTATATAGTTTTATATAGTTCTATATAGTTTCAAATAGTTTTATTAGTTTTATATAGTTTTATATAGTTTTATATAGTTTTATATAGTTTTATTAGGTTTATATAGTTTTATATAGTTGCATTAGTTTTATATAGTTTTATATAGTTTCATATAGTTTTATATAGTTTAATATAGTTTTATATAGTTTAATATAGTTTTATAAAGTTTTATATAGTTTCATACAGTTTTATATAGTATTATATAGTTTTATTAGTTTTATATAGTTTTATATAGCTTTATATAGTTTTATATAGTTTTATATAGTTTTATATTGTTTTATTAGTTTTATATAGTTTCATATAGTTTTATATAGTTTTATATAGTTTTATATAGTTTTATATAGTTTCATATAGTTTTATTAGTTTTATATAGTTTTATATAGTTTTATTAGTTGTATATAGTTTTATATAGTTTCATATAGTTTTATATAGTATGATGTAGTTTTATATAGTTTAATATAGTTTTATATAGTTTTATATAGTTTTATATAGTTTCATATAGTTTTATATAGTATTATATAGTTTCATTTAGTTTTATATAGATTTATATTGTTTTATTAGTTTTATACAGTTTCATATAGTTTCATATAGTTTCATATAGTTTTATATAGTATTATATAGTTTCATACAGTTTTATTAGTATTATATAGTTTTATATAGTTCTATATAGTTCCAAATAGTTTTATTAGTTTTATATAGTTTTCTATAGTTTTATATAGTTTTATATAGTTTTATTAGTTTTATAGCGTTTCACATAGCTTTAATACAGTTTTAAATAGTTTAATATAGTTCTATATAGTTTTATATAGTTTTTTAGTTTTATATAGTTTTATACAGTTTTATATAGTTTAATATAGCTTTATATAGTTTTATATAGTTTTATATGGTATTATATAGTATTATATAGTTTTATATAGTTTTATATGGTATTATATAATATTATATAGTTTTATATAGTTTTATATAGTTCTATATAGTTTTATATAGTTTTATTAGTTTTATATAGTTTTATATAGTTTCATATAGTTTAATATAGCTTTATATAGTTTTATATAGCTTTAATACAGTTTTAAATAGTTAAATATAGTTCTATATAGTATTATATAGTTTTATATAGTTTTATATAGTTTTATATAGTTTTATTAGTATTATACAGTTTTATATAGTTTTATATAGTTTTATATAGTATTATATAGTATTATATAGTTTTATATAGTTTTATATAGTTTTATTAGTTTTATAGAGTTTTATATAGTTTTATATGTTATTATATAGTTTTATATAGTTTTATTAGTTTTATATAGTTTTATATAGTTTTATACAGTTTTATATAGTTTTATATAGTTTTATATAGTTTTATATAGTTTTAAACAGTTTTATGTAGTTTTATATAGTTTTATATAATTTTATATAGTTTTATATGGATTTATATAGTTTTACATAGTTTTATATACTTTTCTATAGTTTTATATAGTTTTATATAGTTTTATTAGTTTTATAAAGTTTTATATAGTTTTATATAGTTCCATATAGTTTTATATAGTATTATATAGTTTTATATAGTTTTATATAGTTTCATATAGTTTTATATAGTTTTATATAGTTTTATATAGTTTCATATAGTTTTATTAGTTTTATATAGTTTTATATAGTTTTATTAGTTGTATAGAGTTTTATATAGTTTCATATAGTTTTATATAGTATTATGTAGTTTTGTATAGTTTAATATAGTTTTATATAGTTTCATATAGTTTCATATAGTTTTATATAGTATTATATAGTTTCATACAGTTTTATTAGTATTATATAGTTTTATAAAGTTTTATATAGTTCCATATAGTTTTATATAGTATTATATAGTTTTATATAGTTTTATATAGTTTCATATAGTTTTATATAGTTTCATATAGTTTTATATACTTTTATATAGTTTTATTAGCTTTATATAGTTGTATATAGTTTTATATAGTTTTATATTGTTTTATTAGTTTTATATAGTTTCATATAGTTTTATATAGTTTCATATAGTTTTATGTAGTTTTATATAGTTTTATTAGTTGTATATAGTTTTATATAGTTTCATATAGTTTTATATAGTATGATGTAGTTTTATATAGTTTAATATAGTTTTATATAGTTTTATATAGTTTTATATAGTTTCATATAGTTTTATATAGTATTATATAGTTTCATTTAGTTTTATATAGATTTATATTGTTTTATTAGTTTTATATAGTTTCATATAGTTTTGTATAGTTTTATATAGTTTTATATAGTTTTATATAATTTTATATAGTTTCATATAGTTTCATATAGTTTTATATAGTTTTATATAGTTTTATATAGTTTTATATAGTTTAATATAGTTTTATATAGTTTTATATAGTTTTATATAGTTTCATATAGTTTCATATAGTTTTATATAGTATTATATAGTTTCAATTAGTTTAATATAGTTTTATATAGTTTTATATTGTTTTATTAGTTTTATATAGTTTTATATAGTTTTATATAGTTTTATATAGTTTTATACAGTTTTATATAGTTTTATTAGTTTTATATAGTTTTATATAGTTTTATATAGTTTTATATAGTTTTATATAGTTTTATATTGTTTTATATAGTTTCATATAGTTTTATATAGTTTTATATAGTTTTATATAGTTTCATATAGTTTTATATAGTTTTATATGGTTTTATATAGTTTTATATAGTTTTATATAGTTTTATAAAGTTTTATATAGTTTTATACAGTTTAATATATTTTCATATAGTTTTATATAGTATTATATAGTTTTATATAGTTTTATATAGTTTGATTAGTTTTATATAGCTTTATATAATTTTATATAGTTTTACATAGTTTTATATAGTATTATATAGCTTCATTTAGTTTTATATAGTTTTATATTGTTTTATTAGTTTTATATAGTTTCATATAGTTTTATATAGTTTTATATAGTTTTATATAATTTTATATAGTTTCATATAGTTTCATATAGTTTTATATAGTTTTATATAGTTTTATATAGTTTTATATAGTTTAATATAGTTTTATATAGTTTTATATAGTTTTATATAGTTTCATATAGTTTTATATAGTATTATATAGTTTCAATTAGTTTAATATAGTTTTATATAGTTTTATATTGTTTTATTAGTTTTATATAGTTTCATATAGTTTTATATAGTTTTATATAGTTTTATATAGTTTCATATAGTTTTATTAGTTTTATATAGTTTTATATAGTTTTATTAGTTGTATATAGTTTTATATAGTTTCATATAGTTTTATATAGTATGATGTAGTTTTATATAGTTTAATATAGTTTTATATAGTTTTATATAGTTTTATATAGTTTCATATAGTTTTATATAGTATTATATAGTTTCATTTAGTTTTATATAGATTTATATTGTTTTATTAGTTTTATACAGTTTCATATAGTTTCATATAGTTTCATATAGTTTTATATAGTATTATATAGTTTCATACAGTTTTATTAGTATTATATAGTTTTATATAGTTCTATATAGTTTCAAATAGTTTTATTAGTTTTATATAGTTTTATATAGTTTTATATAGTTTTATATAGTTTTATTAGGTTTATATAGTTTTATATAGTTGCATTAGTTTTATATAGTTTTATATAGTTTCATATAGTTTTATATAGTTTAATATAGTTTTATATAGTTTAATATAGTTTTATAAAGTTTTATATAGTTTCATATAGTTTTATATAGTATTATATAGTTTTATTAGTTTTATATAGTTTTATATAGCTTTATATAGTTTTATATAGTTTTATATAGTTTTATATTGTTTTATTAGTTTTATATAGTTTCATATAGTTTTATATAGTTTTATATAGTTTTATATAGTTTTATATAGTTTCATATAGTTTTATTAGTTTTATATAGTTTTATATGGTTTTATTAGTTGTATATAGTTTTATATAGTTTCATATAGTTTTATATAGTATGATGTAGTTTTATATAGTTTAATATAGTTTTATATAGTTTTATATAGTTTTATATAGTTTCATATAGTTTTATATAGTATTATATAGTTTCATTTAGTTTTATATAGATTTATATTGTTTTATTAGTTTTATACAGTTTCATATAGTTTCATATAGTTTCATATAGTTTTATATAGTATTATATAGTATCATACAGTTTTATTAGTATTATATAGTTTTATATAGTTCTATATAGTTTCAAATAGTTTTATTAGTTTTATATAGTTTTATATAGTTTCATATAGTTTTATATAGTATGATGTAGTTTTATATAGTTTAATATAGTTTAATATAGTTTTATATAGTTTTATATAGTATTATATAGTTTCAATTAGTTTAATATAGTTTTATATAGTTTTATATTGTTTTATTAGTTTTATATAGTTTCATATAGTTTTATATAGTTTTATATAGTTTTATATAGTTTCATATAGTTTTATTAGTTTTATACAGTTTCATATAGTTTCATATAGTTTCATATAGTTTTATATAGTATTATATAGTTTCATACAGTTTTATTAGTATTATATAGTTTTATATAGTTCTATATAGTTTCAAATAGTTTTATTAGTTTTATATAGTTTTATATAGTTTCATATAGTTTTATATAGTATGATGTAGTTTTATATAGTTTAATATAGTTTAATATAGTTTTATAAAGTTTTATATAGTTTCATATAGTTTTATATAGTATTATATAGTTTTATTAGTTTTATATAGTTTTATATAGTTTTATATAGTTTTATATAGTTTTATATAGTTTTATATTGTTTTATTAGTTTTATATAGTTTCATATAGTTTTATATATTTTTATATAGTTTTATATAGTTTTATATAGTTTCATATAGTTTTATATAGTTTTATATAGTTTTATATAGTTTTACATAGTTTTATTAGTTTTATATAGTTTTATATAGTTTTATATAGTTTTATATAGTTTCATTTAGTTTTATATAGTTTTATATAGATTTATATAGTTTTATATAGTTTTATATAGTTTTAAATAGTTTTATACAGTTTTATATAGTTTTAAATAGTTTAATATAGTTTTATATAGTTTTATATAGTTTTATATAGTTTTATATAGTTTCATATAGTTTCATATAGTATTATATAGTTTCATTTAGTTTTATATAGTTTTATATAGTTTTATATAGTATTATATAGTTTCATTTAGTTTTATGTAGTTTTATATTGTTTTATTAGTTTTATATAGTTTCATATAGTTTTATATAGTTTTATATAGTTTTATGTAGTTTTATATAGTTTTATATAGTTTTATATAATTTTATATAGTTTCATATAGTTTTATATAGCATTGTATAGTTTTATATAGTTTCATATAGTTTCATATAGTTTCATATAGTATTATATAGTTTCATTTAGTTTTATATAGTTTTATATAGTTTTATATAGTATTATATAGTTTCATTTAGTTTTATGTAGTTTTATATTGTTTTATTAGTTTTATATAGTTTCATATAGTTTTATATAGTTTCATATAGATTTATATAGTTTTATATAGTTTTATATAGTATCACAAAGTTTTATATAGTTTTATATAGTTTTATATAGTTTTATTAGTTTTATATAGTTTTATATAGTTTTATATAGTTTCATATAGTTTCATATAGTTTCATATAGTTTCATATAGTTTTATATAGTATTATATAGTTTCATACAGTTTTATTAGTATTATATAGTTTTATATAGTTTTATATAGTTTTATTAAGTTTATATAGTTTTATATAGTTTCATTAGTTTTATATAGTTTTATATAGTTTCATATAGTTTTATATAGTTTAATATAGTTTTATATAGTTTAATATAGTTTTATATATTTTTATATAGTTTTATATAGTTTCATATAGTTTTATATAGTTTTATATAGTTTTATATAGTTTTGTATAGTTTCATATAGTTTTATTAGTTTTATATAGTTTTATATAGTTTTATTAGTTGTATATAGTTTTATATAGTTTCATATAGTTTTATATAGTATGATGTAGTTTTATATAGTTTAATATAGTTTTATATAGTTTTATATAGTTTTATATAGTTTCATATAGTTTTATATAGTATTATATAGTTTCATTTAGTTTTATATAGATTTATATTGTTTTATTAGTTTTATACAGTTTCATATAGTTTCATATAGTTTCATATAGTTTTATATAGTATTATATAGTTTCATACAGTTTTATTAGTATTATATAGTTTTATATAGTTCTATATAGTTTCAAATAGTTTTATTAGTTTTATATAGTTTTATATAGTTTTATATAGTTTTATATAGTTTTATATAGTTTTATTAGTTTTATATAGTTTTATATAGTTTTATATAGTTTTATATAGTTTCATATAGTTTCATATAGTTTCATATAGTTTCATATAGTTTTATATAGTAGTATATAGTTTCATACAGTTTTATTAGTATTATATAGTTTTATATAGTTCTATATAGTTTCAAATCGTTTTATTAGTTTTATATAGTTTTATATAGTTTTATATAGTTTTATATAGTTTTATATAGTTTTATTAAGTTTATATAGTTTTATATAGTTTCATTAGTTTTATATAGTTTTATATAGTTTCATATAGTTTTATATAGTTTAATATAGTTTTATATAGTTTAATATAGTTTTATATATTTTTATATAGTTTTATATAGTTTCATATAGTTTTATATAGTATTATATTGTTTCATTTAGTTTTATATAATTTTATACAGTTTTATATAGTATTATATAGTTTCATTTAGTTTTATATAGTTTTATATTGTTTTATTAGTTTTATATAGTTTCCTATAGTTTTATATAGTTTTATATAGTTTTATATAGTTTTATATAGTTTCATATAGTTTTATATAGTTTCATATAGTTTTATATAGTTTTATATAGTTTTATATAGTTTTATTAGTTTTATATAGTTTTATATAGTTTTATATAGTTTCATATAGTTTCATATAGTTTCATATAGTTTCATATAGTTTTATATAGTATTATATAGTTTCATACAGTTTTATTAGTATTATATAGTTTTATATAGTTCTATATAGTTTCAAATCGTTTTATTAGTTTTATATAGTTTTATATAGTTTTATATAGTTTTATTAAGTTTATATAGTTTTATATAGTTTTATATCGTTTCATATAGTTTTATATAGTTTTATATAGTATTATATAGTTTCATTTAGTTTTATATAGTTTTATATTGTTTTATATTGTTTTATTAGTTTTATATAGTTTCCTATAGTTTTATATAGTTTTATATAGTTTTATATAGTTTTATATAGTTTCATATAGTTTTATATAGTTTTATATAGTATTATATAGTTTCAATTAGTTTTATATAGTTTTATATAGTTTTATATAGTATTATATAGTTTCAATTAGTTTTATATAGTTTTATATAGTTTTATATTGTTTTATTAGTTTTATATAGTTTCATATAGTTTTGTATAGTTTTATAAAGTTTTATATAGTTTTATGTAGTTCCATATAGTTTTATATAGAATTATATAGTTTTATATAGTTTTATATAGTTTCATATAGTTTTATATAGAGTCATATAGTTTTATATAGTTTTCTATAGTATTATATAGTTTCAATTAGTTTTATATAGTATTATATAGTCTTATATAGTTTCATATAGTTTTATTTGTTTTATATAGTTTTATATAGTTTTATTAGTTGTATATAGTTTTATATAGTTTCATATAGTTTTATATAGTATTGTATAGTTTTATATAGTTTAATATAGTTTTATATAGTTTTATATAGTTTTAAATAATTTTATATAGTCTCATATAGTTTTATATAGCATTGTATAGTTTTATATAGTTTCATATAGTTTCATATAGTTTCATATAGTATTATATAGTTTCATTTAGTTTTATATAGTTTTATATAGTTTTATATAGTATTATATAGTTTCATTTAGTTTTATGTAGTTTTATATTGTTTTATTAGTTTTATATAGTTTCATATAGTTTTATATAGTTTCATATAGATTTATATAGTTTTATATAGTTTTATATAGTTTCATATAGTTTTATATAGTTTTATATAGTTTTATATAGTTTTATTAGTTTTATATAGTTTTATATAGTTTTATATAGTTTTATATAGTTTCATATAGTTTCATATAGTTTCATATAGTTTCATATAGTTTTATATAGTAGTATATAGTTTCATACAGTTTTATTAGTATTATATAGTTTTATATAGTTCTATATAGTTTCAAATCGTTTTATTAGTTTTATATAGTTTTATATAGTTTTATATAGTTTTATATAGTTTTATATAGTTTTATTTAGTTTATATAGTTTTATATAGTTTCATTAGTTTTATATAGTTTTATATAGTTTCATATAGTTTTATATAGTTTAATATAGTTTTATATAGTTTAATATAGTTTTATATATTTTTATATAGTTTTATATAGTTTCATATAGTTTTATATAGTATTATATTGTTTCATTTAGTTTTATATAGTTTTATACAGTTTTATATAGTATTATATAGTTTCATTTAGTTTTATATAGTTTTATATTGTTTTATTAGTTTTATATAGTTTCCTATAGTTTTATATAGTTTTATATAGTTTTATATAGTTTTATATAGTTTCATATAGTTTTATATAGTTTCATATAGTTTTATATAGTTTTATATAGTTTTATATAGTTTTATTAGTTTTATATAGTTTTATATAGTTTTATATCGTTTCATATAGTTTCATATAGTTTCATATAGTTTCATATAGTTTCATATAGTTTTATATAGTATTATATAGTTTCATACAGTTTTATTAGTATTATATAGTTTTATATAGTTCTATATAGTTTCAAATCGTTTTATTAGTTTTATATAGTTTTATATAGTTTTATATGGTTTTATTAAGTTTATATAGTTTTATATAGTTTCATTAGTTTTATATAGTTTTATATAGTTTCATATAGTTTTATATAGTTTAATATAGTTTTATATAGTTTAATATAGTTTTATATAGTTTTATATAGTTTTATAAAGTTTCATATAGTTTTATATAGTATTATATTGTTTCATTTAGTTTTATATAGTTTTATACAGTTTTGTATAGTATTATATAGTTTCATTTAGTTTTATATAGTTTTATATTGTTTTATTAGTTTTATATAGTTTGCTATAGTTTTATATAGTTTTATATAGTTTTATATAGTTTTATATAGTTTTATATAGTTTCATATTGTTTTATATAGTTTCATATAGTTTTATATAGTTTTATATAGTTTTATATAGTTTTATATAGTTTCATATAGTTTTATATAGTTTTATATAGTTTGATATAGTTTTATATAGTTTAAATCGTTTTATATAGTTTCATATAGTTTTATATAGTTTTATATAGTTTTATATAGTTTTAGTACAGTTTTAAATAGTTTAATATAGTTCTATATAGTTTTACATAGTTTTATTAGTTTTATATAGTTTTATATAGTTTCATATAGTTTTGTATAGTTTTATATAGTTTTAAATAGTTTTATATAGTTTCATATAGTTTTAAATAGTTTTATACAGTTTTATATAGTTTTAAATAGTTTAATATTGTTTTATATAGTTTTATATAGTTTTATATAGTTTCATATAGTTTCATATAGTATTATATAGTTTCATTTAGTTTTATATAGTTTTATATAGTTTTATATAGTATTATATAGTTTCATTTAGTTTTATATAGTTTAATATTGTTTTATTAGTTTTATATAGTTTCATATAGTTTTATATAGTTTTATATAGTTTTATATAGTTTTATATAGTTTCATATTGTTTTATATAGTATTGTATAGTTTTATATAGTTTAATATAGTTTTATATAGTTTTATATAGTTTTATATAATTTTATATAGTTTCATATAGTTTTATATAGTTTTATATAGTTTTATATAGTTTTATATAGTTTTATATGGTTTTATATAGTTTTATATAGTTTCATATAGTTTTATATAGTTTCGTATAGTTTTATATAGTTTTATATAGTTTTATATAGTTTCATATAGTTTTATATAGTTTTATATAGTTTAAATAGTTTTATATATTTTCATATAGTTTTATATAGTTTTATATAGTTTTATATAGTTTTAATACAGTTTTAAATAGTTTAATATAGTTCTATATAGTTTTACATAGTTTTATTAGTTTTATATAGTTTTATATAGTTTCATATAGTTTTATATAGTTTTATATAGTTTTATATAGTTTTATATAGTTTTATATAGTTTTAAATAGTTTTTTACCGTTTTATATAGTTTTAAATAGTTTAATATAGTTTTATATAGTTTTATATAGTTTTATATAGTTTCATATATTTTCATATAGTATTATGTAGTTTCATTTAGTTTTATATAGTTTTATATAGTTTTATATAGTATTATATAGTTTCATTTAGTTTTATATAGTTTTATATTGTTTTATTAAGTTTATATAGTTTCATATAGTTTTATATAGTTTTATATAGTTTCATATAGTTTTATATAGTTTTATATAGTTTTATATAGTTTCATATAGTTTTATATAGTTTCATATAGTTTTATATAGTTTTATATAGTTTTATATAGTTTTATATAGTTTCATATAGTTTTATATAGTTTTATATAGTTTCATATAGTTTTATATAGTAATATATAGTTTCATACAGTTTTATTAGTATTATATAGTTTTATATAGTTTTAATACAGTTTTAAATAGTTTAATATAGTTCTATATAGTTTTACATAGTTTTATTAGTTTTATACAGTTTTATATAGTTTCATATAGTTTTATATAGTTTTATATAGTTTTATATAGTTTTATATAGTTTTATATAGTTTTATATAGTTTTAAATAGTTTTATACCGTTTTATATAGTTTTAAATAGTTTAATATAGTTTTATATAGTTTTATATAGTTTTATATAGTTTCATATAGTTTCATATAGTATTATATAGTTTCATTTAGTTTTATATAGTTTTATATAGTTTTATATAGTATTATATAGTTTCATTTAGTTTTATATAGTTTTATATTGTTTTATTAAGTTTTTATAGTTTCATATAGTTTTATATAGTTTTATATAGTTTCATATAGTTTTATATAGTTTTATATAGTTTTATATAGTTTCATATAGTTTTATATAGTTTTATATACTTTCATATATTTTTATATAGTATTATATAGTTTTATACAGTTTTATTAGTATTATATAGTTTTATATAGTTCTATATAGTTTCATATAGTTTTATTAGTTTTATATAGTTTTATATAGTTTTATATAGTTATATATAGTTTCATATAGTTTTATATAGTTTTATATAGTTTTATGTAGTTTTATATAGTTTTATATAGTTTTATATAGTTTCATATAGTTTCATATAGTTTTACATAGTTTCATTTAGTTTTATATAGTTTTATATTGTTTTATTAGTATTATATAGTTTCATATAGTTTTATATAGTTTTATATAGTTTTATATTGTTTTATATAGTTTTATATAGTTTTATATAGTTTTATATAGTTTTATATTGTTTTATTAGTTTTATATAGTTTAATATAGTTTTATATAGTTTTATATAGTTTTATATAGTTCCATATAGTTTTATATAGTATTATATAGTTTTATATAGTTTTATATAGTTTCATATAGTTTTATATAGTTTCATATAGTTTTATATAGTTTTATATAGTTTTATTAGCTTTATATAGTTGTATATAGTTTTATATAGTTTTATATTGTTTTATTAGTTTTATATAGTTTCATATAGTTTTATATAGTTTTATATAGTTTTATATAGTTTCATATAGTTTTATTAGTTTTATATAGTTTTATATAGTTTTATTAGTTGTATATAGTTTTATATAGTTTCATATAGTTTTATATAGTATTATGTAGTTTTATATAGTTTTATATAGTTTGATATAGTTTTATATAGTATTATATAGTTTCATTTAGTTTCATATAGATTTATATTGTTTTATTAGTTTTATATAGTTTTATATAGTTTCATATAGTTTCATATAGTATTATATAGTTTCATTTAGTTTTATATAGTTTTATATAGTTTTATATAGTATTATATAGTTTCATTTAGTTTTATATAGTTTTATATTGTTTTATTAAGTTTTTATAGTTTCATATAGTTTTATATAGTTTTATATAGTTTCATATAGTTTCATATAGTTTTATTAGTTTTATATAGTTTTATATAGTTTTATTAGTTGTATATAGTTTTATATAGTTTCATATAGTTTTATATAGTATTATGTAGTTTTACATAGTTTTATATAGTTTGATATAGTTTTATATAGTATTATATAGTTTCATTTAGTTTCATATAGATTTATATTGTTTTATTAGTTTTATATAGTTTTATATAGTTTCATATAGTTTCATATAGTATTATATAGTTTCATTTAGTTTTATATAGTTTTATATAGTTTTATATAGTATTATATAGTTTCATTTAGTTTTATATAGTTTTATATTGTTTTATTAAGTTTTTATAGTTTCATATAGTTTTATATAGTTTTATATAGTTTCATATAGTTTTATATAGTTTTATATAGTTTTATATAGTTTCATATAGTTTTATATAGTTTTATATACTTTCATATATTTTTATATAGTATTATATAGTTTTATACAGTTTTATTAGTATTATATAGTTTTATATAGTTCTATATAGTTTCATATAGTTTTATTAGTTTTATATAGTTTTATATAGTTTTATATAGTTATATATAGTTTCATATAGTTTTATATAGTTTTATATAGTTTTATATAGTTTCATATAGTTTTATTAGTTTTATATAGTTTTATATAGTTTTATTAGTTGTATATAGTTTTATATAGTTTCATATAGTTTTATATAGTATTATGTAGTTTTATATAGTTTAATATAGTTTTATATAGTTTTATATAGTTTTATATAGTTTCATATAGTTTTATATAGTTTTATATAGTTTCATATAGTTTTATATAGTAATATATAGTTTCATACAGTTTTATTAGTATTATATAGTTTTATATAGTTTTAATACAGTTTTAAATAGTTTAATATAGTTCTATATAGTTTTACATAGTTTTATTAGTTTTATACAGTTTTATATAGTTTCATATAGTTTTATATAGTTTTATATAGTTTTATATAGTTCCATATAGTTTTATATAGTATTATATAGTTTTATATAGTTTTATATAGTTTCATATAGTTTTATATAGTTTCATATAGTTTTATATAGTTTTATATAGTTTTATTAGCTTTATATAGTTGTATATAGTTTTATATAGTTTTATATTGTTTTATTAGTTTTATATAGTTTCATATAGTTTTATATAGTTTTATATAGTTTTATATAGTTTCATATAGTTTTATTAGTTTTATATAGTTTTATATAGTTTTATTAGTTGTATATAGTTTTATATAGTTTCATATAGTTTTATATAGTATTATGTAGTTTTATATAGTTTTATATAGTTTGATATAGTTTTATATAGTATTATATAGTTTCATTTAGTTTCATATAGATTTATATTGTTTTATTAGTTTTATATAGTTTTATATAGTTTCATATAGTTTCATATAGTATTATATAGTTTCATTTAGTTTTATATAGTTTTATATAGTTTTATATAGTATTATATAGTTTCATTTAGTTTTATATAGTTTTATATTGTTTTATTAAGTTTTTATAGTTTCATATAGTTTTATATAGTTTTATATAGTTTCATATAGTTTTATATAGTTTTATATAGTTTTATATAGTTTCATATAGTTTTATA
This sequence comes from Nomia melanderi, assembly GCF_051020985.1. Classification (NCBI taxonomy): domain Eukaryota; kingdom Metazoa; phylum Arthropoda; class Insecta; order Hymenoptera; family Halictidae; genus Nomia; species Nomia melanderi. The sequence continues at coordinate 28,059 of NW_027475417.1, read as the reverse complement.
TAGTTTTATATACTTTCATATATTTTTATATAGTATTATATAGTTTTATACAGTTTTATTAGTATTATATAGTTTTATATAGTTCTATATAGTTTCATATAGTTTTATTAGTTTTATATAGTTTTATATAGTTTTATATAGTTATATATAGTTTCATATAGTTTTATATAGTTTTATATAGTTTTATATAGTTTCATATAGTTTTATTAGTTTTATATAGTTTTATATAGTTTTATTAGTTGTATATAGTTTTATATAGTTTCATATAGTTTTATATAGTATTATGTAGTTTTATATAGTTTAATATAGTTTTATATAGTTTTATATAGTTTTATATAGTTTCATATAGTTTTATATAGTATTATATAGTTTCATTTAGTTTTATATAGGTTTATATTGTTTTATTAGTTTTATATAGTTTCATATAGTTTCATATAGTTTCATATAGTTTTATATAGTATTATATAGTTTCATACAGTTTTATTAGTGTTATATAGTTTTATATAGTTCTATATAGTTTCCAATAGTTTTATTAGTTTTATATAGTTTTATATAGGTTTATATAGTTATATATAGTTTTTTATAGTTTTATATAATTTTATATAGTTTTATATAGTTTTATATAGTTTTATATTGTTTTATATAGTTTTATTAGTTTTATATAGTTTTATATAGTTTTATATAGTTTTATATAGTTTTATTAGTTTTATATAGTTTCATATAGTTTTATATAGTTTTATATAGTTTCATATAGTTTTAAATAGTTTTATATAGTTTTATATAGTTTTATATAGTTTTATTAGTTTTATATATTTTTATATAGTTTGATATAGTTTTATATAGTTTCATATGGTTTTATATAGTTTTATATAGTTTTATATAGTTTTATATAGTTTCATATAATTTTATATAGTTTTATATAGTTTTATATAGTTTTATATAGTTTTATATAGTTTTATATAGTTTTATATAGTTTTATATAGTTTTATATAGTTTTATAAAGTTTTATATAGTTTTATACAGTTTAATATATTTTCATATAGTTTTATATAGTATTATATAGTTTTATATAGTTTGATTAGTTTTATATAGTTTTATATAATTTTTTATAGTTTTACATAGTTTTATATAGTATTATATAGCTTCATTTAGTTTTATATAGTTTTATATTGTTTTATTAGTTTTATATAGTTTCATATAGTTTTATGTAGTTTTATATAGTTTTATATAGTTTTATATAGTTTCATATAGTTTTATATAGTTTTATATAGTTTTATATTGTTTTATTAGTTTTATATAGTTTCATATAGTTTTGTATAGTTTTATAAAGTTTTATATAGTTTTATATAGTTCCATATAGTTTTATATAGAATTATATAGTTTCATATAGTTTTATATAGTTTCATATAGTTTTATACAGTTTCATATAGTTTTATATAGTTTTATATAGTTTTATTAGTTTTATATAGTTTTATATAGTTTTATATAGTTTTATATAGTTTTATAAAGTTTTATATAGTTTTATACAGTTTAATATATTTTCATATAGTTTTATATAGTATTATATAGTTTTATATAGTTTGATTAGTTTTATATAGTTTTATATAATTTTTTATAGTTTTACATAGTTTTATATAGTATTATATAGCTTCATTTAGTTTTATATAGTTTTATATTGTTTTATTAGTTTTATATAGTTTCATATAGTTTTATGTAGTTTTATATAGTTTTATATAGTTTTATATAGTTTCATATAGTTTTATATAGTTTTATATAGTTTTATATTGTTTTATTAGTTTTATATAGTTTCATATAGTTTTGTATAGTTTTATAAAGTTTTATATAGTTTTATATAGTTCCATATAGTTTTATATAGAATTATATAGTTTCATACAGTTTTATATAGTTTCATATAGTTTTATACAGTTTCATATAGTTTTATATAGTTTTATATAGTTTTATTAGTTTTATATAGTTTTATATAGTTTTATATAGTTTTATATTGTTTTATTAGTTTTATATAGTTTCATATAGTTTTATACAGTTTTATATAGTCTTATATAGTTTCATATAGTTTTATTAGTTTTATATAGTTTTATATAGTTTTATTAGTTGTATATAGTTTTATATAGTTTCATATAGTTTTATATAGTATTATGTAGTTTTATATAGTTTAATATAGTTTTATATAGTTTTATATAGTTTTATATAGTTTTATATAGTTTTATATAGTTTCATATAGTTTTATATAGTTTTATATAGTTTTATATTGTTTTATTAGTTTTATATAGTTTCATATAGTTTTGTATAGTTTTATAAAGTTTTATATAGTTTTATATAGTTCCATATAGTTTTGTATAGAATTATATAGTTTCATATAGTTTTATATAGTTTCATATAGTTTTATACAGTTTCATATAGTTTTATATAGTTTTATATAGTTTTATTAGTTTTATATAGTTTTATATAGTTTTATATAGTTTTATATAGTTTTATATTGTTTTATTAGTTTTATATAGTTTCATATAGTTTTATACAGTTTTATATAGTATTATATAGTTTCATACAGTTTTATTAGTATTATATAGTTTTATATAGTTTTATATAGTTCTATATAGTTTCAAATAGTTTTATTAGTTTTATATAGTTTTATATAGTTTTATATAGTTTTATATAGTTTTATTAGGTTTATATAGTTTTATATAGTTTCATTAGTTTTATATAGTTTTATATAGTTTCATATAGTTTTATATAGTTTAATATAGTTTTATATAGTTTAATATAGTTTTATATAGTTTCATATAGTTTTATATAGTTTCATATAGTTTTACATAGTATTATATAGTTTCATTTAGTTTTATATAGTTTTATATAGTTTTATATAGTTTTATATAGTTTTATATAGTTTTATATAGTTTAAATGGATTTATATAGTTTCAAATAGTTTTATTAGTTTTATATAGTTTTATATAGTTTTATATAGTTTTATATAGTTTTATTAGGTTTATATAGTTTTATATAGTTTCATTAGTTTTATATAGTTTTATATAGTTTCATATAGTTTTATAGAGTTTAATATAGTTTTATATAGTTTAATATAGTTTTATATAGTTTCATATAGTTTTATATAGTTTCATATAGTTTTATATAGTATTATATAGTTTCATTTAGTTTTATATAGATTTATATTGTTTTATTAGTTTTATACAGTTTCATATAGTTTCATATAGTTTCATATAGTTTTATATAGTATTATATAGTTTCATACAGTTTTATTAGTATTATATAGTTTTATATAGTTTTATATAGTTCTATATAGTTTCAAATAGTTTTATTAGTTTTATATAGTTTTATATAGTTTTATATAGTTTTATATAGTTTTATTAGGTTTATATAGTTTTATATAGTTTCATTAGTTTTATATAGTTTTATATAGTTTCATATAGTTTTATATAGTTTAATATAGTTTTATATAGTTTAATATAGTTTTATATAGTTTCATATAGTTTTATATAGTTTCATATAGTTTTAGATAGTATTATATAGTTTCATTTAGTTTTATATAGTTTTATATAGTTTTATATAGTATTATATAGTTTCATTTAGTTTTATATAGTTTTATATAGTTTTATATAGTTTTATATAGTTTCATATAGTTTTATATAGTTTCATATAGTTTTATATAGTTTTATATAGTTTAAATGGATTTATATAGTTTCATATAGTTTTATATAGTTTTTTATAGTTTTATATAGTTTTAATACAGTTTAAAATAGTTTAATATAGTTCTATATAGTTTTATATAGTTTTATATAGTTTTATTAGTTTTATATAGTTTTATATAGTTTCATATAGTTTTATATAGTTTTATATAGTTTTATATAGTTTCATATAGTTTTATATGGTATTATATAGTTACATTTAGTTTTATATAGATTTATATTGTTTTATTAGTTTTATACAGTTTCATATAGTTTCATACAGTTTCATATAGTTTTATATAGTATTATATAGTTTCATACAGTTTTATTAGTATTATATAGTTTTATATAGTTTTATATAGTTCTATATAGTTTCAAATAGTTTTATTAGTTTTATATAGTTTTATATAGTTTTATATAGTTTTATATAGTTTTATTAGGTTTATATAGTTTTATATAGTTTCATTAGTTTTATATAGTTTTATATAGTTTCATATAGTTTTATATAGTTTAATATAGTTTTATATAGTTTAATATAGTTTTATATAGTTTCATATAGTTTTATATAGTTTCATATAGTTTTACATAGTATTATATAGTTTCATTTAGTTTTATATAGTTTTATATAGTTTTATATAGTATTATATAGTTTCATTTAGTTTTATGTAGTTTTACATAGTTTTATATAGTTTTATATAGTTTCATATAGTTTTATATAGTTTCATATAGTTTTATATAGTTTTATATAGTTTAAATGGATTTATATAGTTTCATATAGTTTTATATAGTTTTTTATAGTTTTATATAGTTTTAATACAGTTTAAAATAGTTTAATATAGTTCTATATAGTTTTATATAGTTTTATATAGTTTTATTAGTTTTATATAGTTTTATATAGTTTCATATAGTTTTATATAGTTTTATATAGTTTTATATAGTTTCATATAGTTTTATATAGTATTATATAGTTTCATTTAGTTTTATATAGATTTATATTGTTTTATTAGTTTTATACAGTTTCATATAGTTTCATATAGTTTCATATAGTTTTATATAGTATTATATAGTTTCATACAGTTTTATTAGTATTATATAGTTTTATATAGTTTTATATAGTTCTATATAGTTTCAAATAGTTTTATTAGTTTTATATAGTTTTATATAGTTTTATATAGTTTTATATAGTTTTATTAGGTTTATATAGTTTTATATAGTTTTATATAGTTTCATATAGTTTTATATAGTTTAATATAGTTTTATATAGTTTAATATAGTTTTATATAGTTTCATATAGTTTTATATAGTTTCATATAGTTTTACATAGTATTATATAGTTTCATTTAGTTTCATATAGTTTTATATAGTTTTATATAGTATTATATAGTTTCATTTAGTTTTATATAGTTTTATATAGTTTTATATAGTTTTATATAGTTTCATATAGTTTTATATAGTTTTATTAGGTTTATATAGTTTTATATAGTTTTATATAGTTTCATATAGTTTTATATAATTTAATATAGTTTTATATAGTTTAATATAGTTTTATATAGTTTCATATAGTTTTATATAGTTTCATATAGTTTTACATAGTATTATATAGTTTCATTTAGTTTCATATAGTTTTATATAGTTTTATATAGTATTATATAGTTTCATTTAGTTTTATATAGTTTTATATAGTTTTATATAGTTTTATATAGTTTCATATAGTTTTATATAGTTTCATATAGTTTTATATAGTTTTATATAGTTTAAATGGATTTATATAGTTTCATATAGTTTTATATAGTTTTTTATAGTTTTATATAGTTTTAATACAGTTTAAAATAGTTTAATATAGTTCTATATAGTTTTATATAGTTTTATATAGTTTTATTAGTTTTATATAGTTTTATATAGTTTCATATAGTTTTATATAGTTTTATATAGTTTTATACAGTTTTATATAGTTTTATACAGTTTAATATATATTCATATAGTTTTATATAGTATTATATAGTTTGATATAGTTTTATATAGTTTGATTAGTTTTATATAGTTTTATATAATTTTATATAGTTTTACATAGTTTTATATAGTTTTATATAGTTTCATATAGTTTCATATAGTTTTATATAGTTTTATATAGTTTTATATAGTTTAATATAGTTTTATACAGTTTTATATAGTTTTATATAGTTTCATATAGTTTTATATAGTATTATATAGTTTCAATTAGTTTTATATAGTTTTATATAGTTTTATATTGTTTTCTTAGTTTTATATAGTTTCATATAGTTTTGTATAGTTTTATAAAGTATTATGTAGTTTTATATAGTTTAATATAGTTTTATATAGTTTTATATAGTTTTATATAGTTTAATATAGTTTTATATAGTTTTATATAGTTTTATATAGTTTCATATAGTTTAATATAGTATTATATATTTTCATTTAGTCTTATATAGTTTTATATAGTTTTATATAGTATTATATAGTTTCATTTAGTTTTATATAGTTTTATATTGTTTTATATTGTTTTATTAGTTTTATATAGTTTCCTATAGTTTTATATAGTTTTATATAGTTTTATATAGTTTTATATAGTTTCATATAGTTTTATATAGTTTTATATAGTATTATATAGTTTCAATTAGTTTTATATAGTTTTACATAATTTTATATAGTATTATATAGTTTCAATTAGTTTTATATAGTTTTATATAGTTTTATATTGTTTTATTAGTTTTATATAGTTTCATATAGTTTTGTATAGTTTTATAAAGTTTTATATAGTTTTATGTAGTTCCATATAGTTTTATATAGAATTATATAGTTTTATATAGTTTTATATAGTTTCATATAGTTTTATATAGAGTCATATAGTTTTATATAGTTTTATATAGTATTATATAGTTTCAATTAGTTTTATATAGTTTTATATAGTCTTATATAGTTTCATATAGTTTTATTTGTTTTATATAGTTTTATATAGTTTTATTAGTTGTATATAGTTTTATATAGTTTCATATAGTTTTATATAGTATTATGTAGTTTTATATAGTTTAATATAGTTTTATATAGTTTTATATAGTTTTATATAGTTTCATATAGTTTTATATAGTATTATATAGTTTCATTTAGTTTTATATAGATTTATATTGTTTTATTAGTTTTATACAGTTTCATATAGTTTCATATAGTTTCATATAGTTTTATATAGTATTATATAGTTTCATACAGTTTTATTAGTATTATATAGTTTTATATAGTTTTATATAGTTCTATATAGTTTCAAATAGTTTTATTAGTTTTATATAGTTTTATATAGTTTTATATAGTTTTATATAGTTTTATTAGGTTTATATAGTTTTATATAGTTTCATTAGTTTTATATAGTTTTATATAGTTTCATATAGTTTTATATAGTTTAATATAGTTTTATATAGTTTAATATAGTTTTATATAGTTTCATATAGTTTTATATAGTTTCATATAGTTTTATATAGTATTATATAGTTTCATTTAGTTTTATATAGATTTATATTGTTTTATTAGTTTTATACAGTTTCATATAGTTTCATATTGTTTCATATAGTTTTAAATAGTATTATATAGTTTCATACAGTTTTATTAGTATTATATAGTTTTATATAGTTTTATATAGTTCTATATAGTTTCAAATAGTTTTATTAGTTTTATATAGTTTTATATAGTTTTATATAGTTTTATATAGTTTTATTAGGTTTATATAGTTTTATATAGTTTCATTAGTTTTATATAGTTTTATATAGTTTCATATAGTTTTATATAGTTTAATATAGTTTTATATAGTTTAATATAGTTTTATATAGTTTCATATAGTTTTATATAGTTTCATATAGTTTTACATAGTATTATATAGTTTCATTTAGTTTTATATAGTTTTATATAGTTTTATATAGTATTATATAGTTTCATTTAGTTTTATATAGTTTTATATAGTTTTATATAGTTTTATATAGTTCCATATAGTTTTATATAGTTTCATATAGTTTTATATAGTTTTATATAGTTTAAATGGATTTATATAGTTTCATATAGTTTTATATAGTTTTTTATAGTTTTATATAGTTTTAATACAGTTTAAAATAGTTTAATATAGTTCTATATAGTTTTATATAGTTTTATATAGTTTTATTAGTTTTATATAGTTTTATATAGTTTCATATAGTTTTATATAGTTTTATATAGTTTTATATAGTTTCATATAGTTTTATATAGTATTATATAGTTTCATTTAGTTTTATATAGATTTATATTGTTTTATTAGTTTTATACAGTTTCATATAGTTTCATATAGTTTCATATAGTTTTATATAGTATTATATAGTTTCATACAGTTTTATTAGTATTATATAGTTTTATATAGTTTTATATAGTTCTATATAGTTTCAAATAGTTTTATTAGTTTTATATAGTTTTATATAGTTTTATATAGTTTTATATAGTTTTATTAGGTTTATATAGTTTTATATAGTTTTATATAGTTTCATATAGTTTTATATAGTTTAATATAGTTTTATATAGTTTAATATAGTTTTATATAGTTTCATATAGTTTTATATAGTTTCATATAGTTTTACATAGTATTATATAGTTTCATTTAGTTTCATATAGTTTTATATAGTTTTATATAGAATTATATAGTTTCATTTAGTTTTATATAGTTTTATATAGTTTTATATAGTTTTATATAGTTTCATATAGTTTTATATAGTTTCATATAGTTTTATATAGTTTTATATAGTTTAAATGGATTTATATAGTTTCATATAGTTTTATATAGTTTTTTATAGTTTTATATAGTTTTAATACAGTTTAAAATAGTTTAATATAGTTCTATATAGTTTTATATAGTTTTATATAGTTTTATTAGTTTTATATAGTTTTATATAGTTTCATATAGTTTTATATAGTTTTATATAGTTTTATACAGTTTTATATAGTTTTATACAGTTTAATATATTTTCATATAGTTTTATATAGTATTATATAGTTTGATATAGTTTTATATAGTTTGATTAGTTTTATATAGTTTTATATAATTTTATATAGTTTTACATAGTTTTATATAGTTTTATATAGTTTCATATAGTTTCATATAGTTTTATATAGTTTTATATAGTTTTATATAGTTTAATATAGTTTTATATAGTTTTATATAGTTTTATGTAGTTCCATATAGTTTTATATAGAATTATATAGTTTTATATAGTTTTATATAGTTTTATATAGTTTCATATAGTTTAATATAGTATTATATATTTTCATTTAGTTTTATATAGTTTTATATAGTTTTATATAGTATTATATAGTTTCATTTAGTTTTATATAGTTTTATATTGTTTTATATTGTTTTATTAGTTTTATATAGTTTCCTATAGTTTTATATAGTTTTATATAGTTTTATATAGTTTTATATAGTTTCATATAGTTTTATATAGTTTTATATAGTATTATATAGTTTCAATTAGTTTTATATAGTTTTATATAATTTTATATAGTATTATATAGTTTCAATTAGTTTTATATAGTTTTATATAGTTTTATATTGTTTTATTAGTTTTATATAGTTTCATATAGTTTTGTATAGTTTTATAAAGTTTTATATAGTTTTATGTAGTTCCATATAGTTTTATATAGTTTTGTATAGTTTTATATAGTTTCATATAGTTTAATATAGTATTATATATTTTCATTTAGTTTTATATAGTTTTATATAGTTTTATATAGTATTATATAGTTTCATTTAGTTTTATATAGTTTTATATTGTTTTATATTGTTTTATTAGTTTTATATAGTTTCCTATAGTTTTATATAGTTTTATATTGTTTTATTAGTTTTATATAGTTTCATATAGTTTTATATAGTTTTATATAGTTTTATATAGTTTCATATAGTTTTATATAGTTTCATATAGTTTTATATAGTATTATATAGTTTCAATTAGTTTTATATAGTTTTATATAGTTTTATATTGTTTTATTAGTTTTATATAGTTTCATATAGTTTTGTATAGTTTTATAAAGTTTTATATAGTTTTATGTAGTTCCATATAGTTTTATATAGAATTATATAGTTTTATATAGTTTTATATAGTTTCATATAGTTTTATATAGTTTCATATAGTTTTATATAGTTTTATATAGTATTATATAGTTTCAATTAGTTTTATATAGTTTTATATAGTTTTATATAGTTTTATATTGTTTTATTAGTTTTATATAGTTTCATATAGTTTTATATAGTTTTATATAGTTTTATATAGTTTCATATAGTTTTATATAGTTTTATATAGTTTTATATAGTTTTATATAGTTTTATATAGTTTCATATAGTTTTATATAGTTTCATATAGTTTTATATAGTATTATGTAGTTTTATATAGTTTTATATAGTTTCATATAGTTTTATATAGTTTCATATAGTTTTATATAGTTTTATATAGTTTTATACAGTTTTATATAGTTTTATACAGTTTAATATATTTTCATATAGTTTTATATAGTATTATATAGTTTGATATAGTTTTATATAGTTTGATTAGTTTTATATAGTTTTATATAATTTTATATAGTTTTACATAGTTTTATATAGTTTTATATAGTTTCATATAGTTTCATATAGTTTTATATAGTTTTATATAGTTTTATATAGTTTAATATAGTTTTATATAGTTTTATATAGTTTTATATAGTTTCATATAGTTTTATATAGTATTATATAGTTTCAATTAGTTTTATATAGTTTTATATAGTTTTATATTGTTTTATTAGTTTTATATAGTTTCATATAGTTTTGTATAGTTTTATAAAGTTTTATATAGTTTTATGTAGTTCCATATAGTTTTATATAGAATTATATAGTTTTATATAGTTTTATATAGTTTCATATAGTTTTATATAGTTTCATATAGTTTTATATAGTTTTATATAGTATTATATAGTTTCAATTAGTTTTATATAGTTTTATATAGTTTTATATTGTTTTATTAGTTTTATATAGTTTCATATAGTTTTATATAGTTTTATGTAGTTTTATATAGTTTCATATAGTTTTATATAGTTTTATATAGTTTTATATAGTTTCATATAGTTTTATATAGTTTCATATAGTTTTATATAGTATTATGTAGTTTTATATAGTTTAATATAGTTTTATATAGTTTTATATAGTTTTATATAGTATTATATAGTTTCAATTAGTTTTATATAGTTTTATATAGTTTTATATAGTATTATATAGTTTCAATTAGTTTTATATAGTTTTATATAGTTTTATATAGTATTATATAGTTTCAATTAGTTTTATATAGTTTTATATAGTTTTATATTGTTTTATTAGTTTTATATAGTTTCATATAGTTTTGTATAGTTTTATAAAGTTTTATATAGTTTTATGTAGTTCCATATAGTTTTATATAGAATTATATAGTTTTATATAGTTTTATATAGTTTCATATAGTTTTATATAGTTTCATATAGTTTTATATAGTTTTATATAGTATTATATAGTTTCAATTAGTTTTATATAGTTTTATATAGTTTTATATAGTTTTATATTGTTTTATTAGTTTTATATAGTTTCATATAGTTTTATATAGTTTTATATAGTTTTATATAGTTTCATATAGTTTTATATAGTTTTATATAGTTTTATATAGTTTTATATAGTTTCATACAGTTTTATATAGTTTAATATAGTTTTATATAGTTTTATATAGTTTTATATAGTTTTATATAGTTTCATATAGTTTAATATAGTATTATATATTTTCATTTAGTTTTATATAGTTTTATATAGTTTTATATAGTTTTATATTGTTTTATATAGTTTTATATAGTTTTATATAGTTTTATATAGTTTTATATAGTTTTAATACAGTTTTAAATAGTTTAATATAGTTCTATATAGTTTTACATAGTTTTATTAGTTTTATATAGTTTTATATAGTTTCATTTAGTTTTATATAGTTTTATATAGTTTTATATAGTTTTATATAGTTTTAAATAGTTTTATGTAGTTTTATATAGTTTTATATAATTTTATATAGTTTCATATTGTTTTATATAGTTTTATATAGTTTTATATAGTTTTATATAGTTTTATACAGTTTTATATTGTTTTATTAGTTTTATATAATTTCATATAGTTTTATATAGTTTTATATAGTTTTATATAGTTTCATATAGTTTTATATAGTTTTATATAGTTTTATATAGTTTAAATAGTTTTATATAGTTTCATATAGCTTTATATAGTTTTATATAGTTTTATATAGTTTTAATACAGTTTTAATACAGTTTTAAATAGTTTAATATAGTTCTATATAGTTTTATATAATTTTATATTGTTTTATTAGTTTTATATAGTTTCATATAGTTTTGTATAGTTTTATAAAGTTTTATATAGTTTTATGTAGTTCCATATAGTTTTATATAGAATTATATAGTTTTATATAGTTTTATATAGTTTCATATAGTTTTATATAGTTTCATAGAGTTTTATATAGTTTTATATAGTATTATATAGTTTCAATTAGTTTTATATAGTTTTATATAGTTTTATATAGTTTTATATAGTTTTATATTGTTTTATTAGTTTTATATAGTTTCATATAGTTTTATATAGTTTTATATAGTTTTATATAGTTTCATATAGTTTTATATAGTTTTATATAGTTTTATATAGTTTTATGTAGTTTTATATAGTTTCATATAGTTTTATATAGTTTCATATAGTTTTATATAGTATTATGTAGTTTTATATAGTTTAATATAGTTTTATATAGTTTTATATAGTTTTATATAGTTTCATATAGTTTTATATAGTTTAATATAGTTTTATATAGTTTTATATAGTTTTATATAGTTTCATATAGTTTAATATAGTATTATATATTTTCATTTAGTTTTATATAGTTTTATATAGTTTTATATAGTTTTATATTGTTTTATATAGTTTTATATAGTTTTATATAGTTTTATATAGTTTTAATACAGTTTTAAATAGTTTAATATAGTTCTATATAGTTTTACATAGTTTTATTAGTTTTATATAGTTTTATATAGTTTCATTTAGTTTTATATAGTTTTATATAGTTTTATATAGTTTTATATAGTTTTAAATAGTTTTATGTAGTTTTATATAGTTTTATATAATTTTATATAGTTTCATATTGTTTTATATAGTTTTATATAGTTTTATATATTTTTATATAGTTTTATACAGTTTTATATTGTTTTATTAGTTTTATATAGTTTCATATAGTTTTATATAGTTTTATATAGTTTTATATAGTTTCATATAGTTTTATATAGTTTTATATAGTTTTATATAGTTTAAATAGTTTTATATAGTTTCATATAGCTTTATATAGTTTTATATAGTTTTATATAGTTTTAATACAGTTTTAATACAGTTTTAAATAGTTTAATATAGTTCTATATAGTTTTATATAGTTTTATTAGTTTTATATAGTTTTATATAGTTTCATATAGTTTTATATAGTTTTATATAGTTTTATATAGTTTTATTAGTTTTATATAGTTTTATATAGTTTTATATAGTTTCATATAGTTTCATATAGTTTCATATAGTTTCATATAGTTTTATATAGTATTATATAGTTTCATACAGTTTTATTAGTATTATATAGTTTTATATAGTTCTATATAGTTTCAAATCGTTTTATTAGTTTTATATATTTTTATATAGTTTTATATAGTTTTATATAGTTTTATATAGTTTTATTAAGTTTATATAGTTTTATATAGTTTCATTAGTTTTATATAGTTTTATATAGTTTCATATAGTTTTATATAGTTTAATATAGTTTAATATAGTTTTATATAGTTTAATATAGTTTTATATAGTTTTATATAGTTTTATATAGTTTCATATAGTTTTATATAGTATTATATTGTTTCATTTAGTTTTATATAGTTTTATACAGTTTTATATAGTATTATATAGTTTCATTTAATTTTATATAGTTTTATATTGGTTTATTAGTTTTATATAGTTTCCTATAGTTTTATATAGTTTTATATAGTTTTATATAGTTTTATATAGTTTCATATAGTTTTATATAGTTTCATATAGTTTTATATAGTTTTATATAGTTTTATATAGTTTCATATAGTTTTATATAGTTTTATATAGTTTAAATAGTTTTATATAGTTTCATATAGTTTTATATAGTTTTATATAGTTTTATATAGTTTTAAATAGTTTTATACCGTTTTATATAGTTTTAAATAGTTTAATATAGTTTTATATAGTTTTATATAGTATTATATAGTTTCATATAGTTTTATTAGTTTTATATAGTTTTATATAGTTTTATATAGTTATATATAGTTTCATATAGTTTTATATAGTTTTATATAGTTTTATATAGTTTTATATAGTTTTATATAGTTTTATATAGTTTTATATAGTTTCATATAGTTTTATATAGTATTATATAGTTCCATTTAGTTTCATATAGATTTATATTGTTTTATTAGTTTTATATAGTTTCATATAGTTTTATATAGTTTTATATAGTTTTATATAGTTTCATATAGTTTTATTAGTTTTATATAGTTTTATATAGTTTTATTAGTTGCATATAGTTTTATATAGTTTCATATAGTTTTATATAGTATTATGTAGTTTTATATAGTTTAATATAGTTTTATATAGTTTTATATAGTTTTATATAGTTTCATATAGTTTTATATAGTATTATATAGTTTCATTTAGTTTTATATAGGTTTATATTGTTTTATTAGTTTTATATAGTTTCATATAGTTTCATATAGTTTCATATAGTTTTATATAGTATTATATAGTTTCATACAGTTTTATTAGTATTATATAGTTTTATATAGTTCTATATAGTTTCCAATAGTTTTATTAGTTTTATATAGTTTTATATAGGTTTATATAGTTATATATAGTTTTTTATAGTTTTATATAATTTTATATAGTTTTATATAGTTTTATATAGTTTTATATAGTTTTATATAGTTTTATTAGTTTTATATAGTTTTATATAGTTTTATATAGTTTTATTAGTTTTATATAGTCGTATATAGTTTTATATAGTTTTATATTGTTTTATTAGTTTTATATAGTTTCATATAGTTTTATATAGTTTTATATAGTTTTATATAGTTTCATATAGTTTTATTAGTTTTATATAGTTTTATATAGTTTTATTAGTTGCATATAGTTTTATATAGTTTCATATAGTTTTATATAGTATTATGTAGTTTTATATAGTTTCATATAGTTTTATATAGTTTTATATAGTTTTATATAGTTTTAATTCAGTTTTAAATAGTTTAATATAGTTCTATATAGTTTTATATGGTTTTAATAGTTTTATATAGTTTTATATAGTTTCACATAGTTTTATATAGTTTTATATAGTTTTATATAGTTTTATATAGTTTTATATAGTTTTAAACAGTTTTATGTAGTTTTATATAGTTTTATATAATTTTATATAGTTTTATATAGTTTTATATAGTTTTATATAGTTTTATATAGTTTTATTAGTTTTATATAGTTTTATATTGTTTTATATAGTTTTATTAGTTTTATATAGTCGTATATAGTTTTATATAGTTTTATATTGTTTTATTAGTTTTATATAGTTTCATATAGTTTTATATAGTTTTATATAGTTTTATATAGTTTCATATAGTTTTATTAGTTTTATATAGTTTTATATAGTTTTATTAGTTGCATATAGTTTTATATAGTTTCATATAGTTTTATATAGTATTATGTAGTTTTATATAGTTTCATATAGTTTTATATAGTTTTATATAGTTTTATATAGTTTTAATTCAGTTTTAAATAGTTTAATATAGTTCTATATAGTTTTATATGGTTTTAATAGTTTTATATAGTTTTATATAGTTTCATATAGTTTTATATAGTTTTATATAGTTTTATATAGTTTTATATAGTTTTATATAGTTTTATATAGTTTTAAACAGTTTTATGTAGTTTTATATAGTTTTATATAATTTTATATAGTTTTATATAGTCGTATATAGTTTTATATAGTTTTATATTGTTTTATTAGTTTTATATAGTTTTAAATAGTTTAATATAGTTCTATATAGTTTTATATAGTTTTATTAGTTTTATATAGTTTTATATAGTTTCATATAGTTTTATATAGTTTTATATAGTTTTATATAGTTTTATTAGTTTTATATAGTTTTATATAGTTTTATATAGTTTCATATAATTTCATATAGTTTCATATAGTTTCATATAGTTTTATTAGTATTATATAGTTTTATATAGTTCTATATAGTTTCAAATCGTTTTATTAGTTTTATATATTTTTATATAGTTTTATATAGTTTTATATAGTTTTATATAGTTTTATTAAGTTTATATAGTTTTATATAGTTTCATTAGTTTTATATAGTTTTATATAGTTTCATATAGTTTTATATAGTTTAATATAGTTTTATATAGTTTCATATAGTTTTATATAGTTTTATATAGTTTTATATAGTTTCATATAGTTTTATTAGTTTTATATAGTTTTATATAGTT
This sequence comes from Nomia melanderi, assembly GCF_051020985.1. Classification (NCBI taxonomy): domain Eukaryota; kingdom Metazoa; phylum Arthropoda; class Insecta; order Hymenoptera; family Halictidae; genus Nomia; species Nomia melanderi. Next base: position 11,763 of record NW_027475417.1, on the reverse strand, counting down.
TTATTAGTTGCATATAGTTTTATATAGTTTCATATAGTTTTATATAGTATTATGTAGTTTTATATAGTTTCATATAGTTTTATATAGTTTTATATAGTTTTATATAGTTTTAATTCAGTTTTAAATAGTTTAATATAGTTCTATATAGTTTTATATGGTTTTAATAGTTTTATATAGTTTTATATAGTTTCATATAGTTTTATATAGTTTTATATAGTTTTATATAGTTTTATATAGTTTTATATAGTTTTATATAGTTTTAAACAGTTTTATGTAGTTTTATATAGTTTTATATAATTTTATATAGTTTTATATAGTCGTATATAGTTTTATATAGTTTTATATTGTTTTATTAGTTTTATATAGTTTTAAATAGTTTAATATAGTTCTATATAGTTTTATATAGTTTTATATAGTTTTATTAGTTTTATATAGTTTTATATAGTTTCATATAGTTTTATATAGTTTTATATAGTTTTATATAGTTTTATTAGTTTTATATAGTTTTATATAGTTTTATATAGTTTCATATAATTTCATATAGTTTCATATAGTTTCATATAGTTTTATATAGTATTATATAGTTTCATACAGTTTTATTAGTATTATATAGTTTTATATAGTTCTATATAGTTTCAAATCGTTTTATTAGTTTTATATATTTTTATATAGTTTTATATAGTTTTATATAGTTTTATATAGTTTTATTAAGTTTATATAGTTTTATATAGTTTCATTAGTTTTATATAGTTTTATATAGTTTTATATTGTTTTATATAGTTTTATATAGTTTTATATAGTTTTATATAGTTTTAATACAGTTTTAAATAGTTTAATATAGTTCTATATAGTTTTACATAGTTTTATTAGTTTTATATAGTTTTATATAGTTTCATTTAGTTTTATATAGTTTTATATAGTTTTATATAGTTTTATATAGTTTTAAATAGTTTTATGTAGTTTTATATAGTTTTATATAATTTTATATAGTTTCATATTGTTTTATATAGTTTTATATAGTTTTATATATTTTTATATAGTTTTATACAGTTTTATATTGTTTTATTAGTTTTATATAGTTTCATATAGTTTTATATAGTTTTATATAGTTTTATATAGTTTCATATAGTTTTATATAGTTTTATATAGTTTTATATAGTTTAAATAGTTTTATATAGTTTCATATAGCTTTATATAGTTTTATATAGTTTTATATAGTTTTAATACAGTTTTAATACAGTTTTAAATAGTTTAATATAGTTCTATATAGTTTTATATAGTTTTATTAGTTTTATATAGTTTTATATAGTTTCATATAGTTTTATATAGTTTTATATAGTTTTATATAGTTTTATTAGTTTTATATAGTTTTATATAGTTTTATATAGTTTCATATAGTTTCATATAGTTTCATATAGTTTCATATAGTTTTATATAGTATTATATAGTTTCATACAGTTTTATTAGTATTATATAGTTTTATATAGTTCTATATAGTTTCAAATCGTTTTATTAGTTTTATATATTTTTATATAGTTTTATATAGTTTTATATAGTTTTATATAGTTTTATTAAGTTTATATAGTTTTATATAGTTTCATTAGTTTTATATAGTTTTATATAGTTTCATATAGTTTTATATAGTTTAATATAGTTTAATATAGTTTTATATAGTTTAATATAGTTTTATATAGTTTTATATAGTTTTATATAGTTTCATATAGTTTTATATAGTATTATATTGTTTCATTTAGTTTTATATAGTTTTATACAGTTTTATATAGTATTATATAGTTTCATTTAATTTTATATAGTTTTATATTGGTTTATTAGTTTTATATAGTTTCCTATAGTTTTATATAGTTTTATATAGTTTTATATAGTTTTATATAGTTTCATATAGTTTTATATAGTTTCATATAGTTTTATATAGTTTTATATAGTTTTATATAGTTTCATATAGTTTTATATAGTTTTATATAGTTTAAATAGTTTTATATAGTTTCATATAGTTTTATATAGTTTTATATAGTTTTATATAGTTTTAAATAGTTTTATACCGTTTTATATAGTTTTAAATAGTTTAATATAGTTTTATATAGTTTTATATAGTATTATATAGTTTCATATAGTTTTATTAGTTTTATATAGTTTTATATAGTTTTATATAGTTATATATAGTTTCATATAGTTTTATATAGTTTTATATAGTTTTATATAGTTTTATATAGTTTTATATAGTTTTATATAGTTTTATATAGTTTCATATAGTTTCATATAGTTTTACATAGTTTCATTTAGTTTTATATAGTTTTATATTGTTTTATTAGTATTATATAGTTTCATATAGTTTTATATAGTTTTATATAGTTTTATATAGTTTTATATAGTTTTATTAGCTTTATATAGTTGTATATAGTTTTATATACTTTTATATTGATTTATTAGTTTTATATAGTTTCATATAGTTTTATATAGTTTTATATAGTTTTATATAGTTTCGTATAGTTTTATTAGTTTTATATAGTTTTATATAGTTTTATTAGTTGTATATAGTTTTATATAGTTTCATATAGTTTTATATAGTATTATGTAGTTTTATATAGTTTTATATAGTTTCATATAGTTTTATATAGTATTATATAGTTCCATTTAGTTTCATATAGATTTATATTGTTTTATTAGTTTTATATAGTTTCATATAGTTTTCTATAGTATTATATAGTTTCATATAGTTTTATATAGTTGCATATAGTTTTATATAGTTTTATATAGTTTTATTAGCTTTATATAGTTGTATATAGTTTTATATAGTTTTATTAGCTTTATATAGTCGTATATAGTTTTATATAGTTTTATATTGTTTTATTAGTTTTATATAGTTTCATATAGTTTTATATAGTTTTATATAGTTTTATATAGTTTCATATAGTTTTATTAGTTTTATATAGTTTTATATAGTTTTATTAGTTGCATATAGTTTTATATAGTTTCATATAGTTTTATATAGTATTATGTAGTTTTATATAGTTTAATATAGTTTTATATAGTTTTATATAGTTTTATATAGTTTCATATAGTTTTATATAGTATTATATAGTTTCATTTAGTTTTATATAGGTTTATATTGTTTTATTAGTTTTATATAGTTTCATATAGTTTCATATAGTTTCATATAGTTTTATATAGTATTATATAGTTTCATACAGTTTTATTAGTATTATATAGTTTTATATAGTTCTATATAGTTTCCAATAGTTTTATTAGTTTTATATAGTTTTATATAGGTTTATATAGTTATATATAGTTTTTTATAGTTTTATATAATTTTATATAGTTTTATATAGTTTTATATAGTTTTATATAGTTTTATATAGTTTTATTAGTTTTATATAGTTTTATATAGTTTTATATAGTTTTATTAGTTTTATATAGTCGTATATAGTTTTATATAGTTTTATATTGTTTTATTAGTTTTATATAGTTTCATATAGTTTTATATAGTTTTATATAGTTTTATATAGTTTCATATAGTTTTATTAGTTTTATATAGTTTTATATAGTTTTATTAGTTGCATATAGTTTTATATAGTTTCATATAGTTTTATATAGTATTATGTAGTTTTATATAGTTTCATATAGTTTTATATAGTTTTATATAGTTTTATATAGTTTTAATTCAGTTTTAAATAGTTTAATATAGTTCTATATAGTTTTATATGGTTTTAATAGTTTTATATAGTTTTATATAGTTTCACATAGTTTTATATAGTTTTATATAGTTTTATATAGTTTTATATAGTTTTATATAGTTTTAAACAGTTTTATGTAGTTTTATATAGTTTTATATAATTTTATATAGTTTTATATAGTTTTATATAGTTTTATATAGTTTTATATAGTTTTATTAGTTTTATATAGTTTTATATTGTTTTATATAGTTTTATTAGTTTTATATAGTCGTATATAGTTTTATATAGTTTTATATTGTTTTATTAGTTTTATATAGTTTCATATAGTTTTATATAGTTTTATATAGTTTTATATAGTTTCATATAGTTTTATTAGTTTTATATAGTTTTATATAGTTTTATTAGTTGCATATAGTTTTATATAGTTTCATATAGTTTTATATAGTATTATGTAGTTTTATATAGTTTCATATAGTTTTATATAGTTTTATATAGTTTTATATAGTTTTAATTCAGTTTTAAATAGTTTAATATAGTTCTATATAGTTTTATATGGTTTTAATAGTTTTATATAGTTTTATATAGTTTCATATAGTTTTATATAGTTTTATATAGTTTTATATAGTTTTATATAGTTTTATATAGTTTTATATAGTTTTAAACAGTTTTATGTAGTTTTATATAGTTTTATATAATTTTATATAGTTTTATATAGTCGTATATAGTTTTATATAGTTTTATATTGTTTTATTAGTTTTATATAGTTTTAAATAGTTTAATATAGTTCTATATAGTTTTATATAGTTTTATTAGTTTTATATAGTTTTATATAGTTTCATATAGTTTTATATAGTTTTATATAGTTTTATATAGTTTTATTAGTTTTATATAGTTTTATATAGTTTTATATAGTTTCATATAATTTCATATAGTTTCATATAGTTTCATATAGTTTTATTAGTATTATATAGTTTTATATAGTTCTATATAGTTTCAAATCGTTTTATTAGTTTTATATATTTTTATATAGTTTTATATAGTTTTATATAGTTTTATATAGTTTTATTAAGTTTATATAGTTTTATATAGTTTCATTAGTTTTATATAGTTTTATATAGTTTCATATAGTTTTATATAGTTTAATATAGTTTTATATAGTTTCATATAGTTTTATATAGTTTTATATAGTTTTATATAGTTTCATATAGTTTTATTAGTTTTATATAGTTTTATATAGTTTTATTAGTTGCATATAGTTTTATATAGTTTCATATAGTTTTATATAGTATTATGTAGTTTTATATAGTTTCATATAGTTTTATATAGTTTTATATAGTTTTATATAGTTTTAATTCAGTTTTAAATAGTTTAATATAGTTCTATATAGTTTTATATGGTTTTAATAGTTTTATATAGTTTTATATAGTTTCATATAGTTTTATATAGTTTTATATAGTTTTATATAGTTTTATATAGTTTTATATAGTTTTATATAGTTTTAAACAGTTTTATGTAGTTTTATATAGTTTTATATAATTTTATATAGTTTTATATAGTCGTATATAGTTTTATATAGTTTTATATTGTTTTATTAGTTTTATATAGTTTTAAATAGTTTAATATAGTTCTATATAGTTTTATATAGTTTTATATAGTTTTATTAGTTTTATATAGTTTTATATAGTTTCATATAGTTTTATATAGTTTTATATAGTTTTATATAGTTTTATTAGTTTTATATAGTTTTATATAGTTTTATATAGTTTCATATAATTTCATATAGTTTCATATAGTTTCATATAGTTTTATATAGTATTATATAGTTTCATACAGTTTTATTAGTATTATATAGTTTTATATAGTTCTATATAGTTTCAAATCGTTTTATTAGTTTTATATATTTTTATATAGTTTTATATAGTTTTATATAGTTTTATATAGTTTTATATAGTTTTATTAAGTTTATATAGTTTTATATAGTTTCATTAGTTTTATATAGTTTTATATAGTTTCATATAGTTTTATATAGTTTAATATAGTTTTATATAGTTTAATATAGTTTTATATAGTTTTATATAGTTTTATATAGTTTCATATAGTTTTATATATTATTATATTGTTTCATTTAGTTTTATATAGTTTTATACAGTTTTATATAGTATTATATAGTTTCATTTAATTTTATATAGTTTTATATTGGTTTATTAGTTTTATATAGTTTCCTATAGTTTTATATAGTTTTATATAGTTTTATATAGTTTTATATAGTTTCATATAGTTTTATATAGTTTCATATAGTTTTATATAGTTTTATATAGTTTTATATAGTTTCATATAGTTTTATATAGTTTTATATAGTTTAAATAGTTTTATATAGTTTCATATAGTTTTATATAGTTTTATATAGTTTTATATAGTTTTAATACAGTTTTAAATAGTTTAATATAGTTCTATATAGTTTTACATAGTTTTATTAGTTTTATATAGTTTTATATAGTTTCATATAGTTTTATATAGTTTTATATAGTTTTATATAGTTTTATATAGTTTTATATAGTTTTAAATAGTTTTATACCGTTTTATATAGTTTTAAATAGTTTAATATAGTTTTATATAGTTTTATATAGTATTATATAGTTTCATATAGTTTTATTAGTTTTATATAGTTTTATATAGTTTTATATAGTTATATATAGTTTCATATAGTTTTATATAGTTTTATATAGTTTTATATAGTTTTATATAGTTTTATATAGTTTTATATAGTTTCATATAGTTTCATATAGTTTTACATAGTTTCATTTAGTTTTATATAGTTTTATATTGTTTTATTAGTATTATATAGTTTCATATAGTTTTATATAGTTTTATATAGTTTTATTTAGTTTTATATAGTTTTATATAGTTTTATATAATTTTATATTGTTTTATTAGTTTTATATAGTTTAATATAGTTTTATATAGTTTTATATAGTTTTATATAGTTCCATATAGTTTTATATAGTATTATATAGTTTCATATAGTTTTATATAGTTTCATATAGTTTTATATAGTTTTATATAGTTTTATTAGCTTTATATAGTTGTATATAGTTTTATATAGTTTTATATTGTTTTATTAGTTTTATATAGTTTCATATAGTTTTATATAGTTTTATATAGTTTTATATAGTTTCATATAGTTTTATTAGTTTTATATAGTTTTATATAGTTTTATTAGTTGCATATAGTTTTATATAGTTTCATATAGTTTTATATAGTATTATGTAGTTTTATATAGTTTAATATAGTTTTATATAGTTTTATATAGTTTTATATAGTTTTAATTCAGTTTTAAATAGTTTAATATAGTTCTATAAAGTTTTATATTGTTTTAATAGTTTTATATAGTTTTATATAGTTTCATATAGTTTTATATAGTTTTATATTGTTTTATATAGTTTTATATAGTTTTATATAGTTTTATATAGTTTTAAACAGTTTTATGTAGTTTTATATAGTTTTATATAATTTTATATAGTTTTATATAGTTTTATATAGTTTTATATAGTTTTATATAGTTTTATATAGTTTTATATAGTTTTATGTAGTATTTTATAGTTTCATATAGCTTTATATAGTTTTATATAGTTTAAATAGTTTTATATAGTTTCATATAGCTTTATATAGTTTTATATAGTTTACATAGTTTTAATACAGTTTTAAATAGTTTAATATAGTTCTATATAGTTTTATATAGTTTTATTAGTTTTATATAGTTTTATATAGTTTCATATAATTTTATATAGTTTTATATAGTTTTATATAGTTTTATATAGTTTTATATAGTTTTATATAGTTTTATATAGTTTTATAAAGTTTTATATAGTTTTATACAGTTTAATATATTTTCATATAGTTTTATATAGTATTATATAGTTTTATATAGTTTGATTAGTTTTATATAGTTTTATATAATTTTATATAGTTTTACATAGTTTTATATAGTATTATATAGCTTCATTTAGTTTTATATAGTTTTATATTGTTTTATTAGTTTTATATAGTTTCATATAGTTTTATGTAGTTTTATATAGTTTTATATAGTTTTATATAGTTTCATATAGTTTCATATAGTTTTATATAGTTTTATGTAGTATTTTATAGTTTCATATAGCTTTATATAGTTTTATATAGTTTAAATAGTTTTATATAGTTTCATATAGCTTTATATAGTTTTATATAGTTTCATATAGTTTTATACAGTTTATATAGTCTTATATAGTTTCATATAGTTTTATTAGTTTTATATAGTTTTATATAGTTTTATTAGTTGTATATAGTTTTATATAGTTTCATATAGTTTTATATAGTATTAGGTAGTTTTATATAGTTTAATATAGTTTTATATAGTATTATATAGTTTCATTTAGTTTTATATAGATTTATATTGTTTTATTAGTTTTATACAGTTTCATATAGTTTCATATAGTTTCATATAGTTTTATATAGTATTATATAGTTTCATACAGTTTTATATTGTTTTATATAGTTTCATATAGTTTTATATAGTTTCATATAGTTTTATATAGTTTTATATAGTTTAAATGGATTTATATAGCTTCATATAGTTTTATATAGTTTTTTATAGTTTTATATAGTTTTAATACAGTTTAAAATAGTTTAATATAGTTCTATATAGTTTTATATAGTTTTATATAGTTTTATTAGTTTTATATAGTTTTATATAGTTTCATATAGTTTTATATAGTTTTATATAGTTTTATATAGTTTTATATAGTTTTATATAGTTTTAAATAGTTTTATGTAGTTTTATATAGTTTTATATAATTTTATATAGTTTTATATTGTTTTATATAGTTTTATATAGTTTTATTAATTTTATATAGTTTTATATAGTTTTATACAGTTTTGTATAGTTTTATATAGTTTTATATTGTCTTATTAGTTTTATATAGTTTCATATAGTTTTATATAGTTTTATATAGTTTTATATAGTTTCATATAGTTTTATATAGTTTTATATAGTTTTATATAGTTTTATATAGTTTTATTAGTTTTATATAGTTTTATATAGTTTTATATAGTTTTATATAGTTTCATATAATTTTATATAGTTTTATATAGTTTAAATAGTTTTATATAGTTTCATATAGCTTTATATAGTTTTATATAGTTTTATATAGTTTTAATACAGTTTTAAATAGTTTAATATAGTTCTATATAGTTTTATATAGTTTTATTAGTTTTATATAGTTTTATATAGTTTCATATAGTCTTATATAGTTTTATATAGTTTTATATAGTTTTATATAGTTTTATATAGTTTTATATAGTTTTATACAGTTTTATATAGTTTTATACAGTTTAATATATTTTCATATAGTTTTATATAGTCTTATATAGTTTGATATAGTTTTATATAGTTTGATTAGTTTTATATAGTTTTATATAATTTTATATAGTTTTACATAGTTTTATATAGTATTATATAGCTTCATTTAGTTTTATATAGTTTTATATTGTTTTATTAGTTTTATATAGTTTCATATAGTTTTGTATAGTTTTATATAGTTTTATATAGTTTTATATAGTTTGATATAGTTTCATATAGTTTTATATAGTTTTATATAGTTTTATATAGTTTAATATAGTTTTATATAGTTTTATATAGTTTTATATAGTTTTATATAGTTTCATATAGTTTTATATAGTATTATATAGTTTCAATTAGTTTTATAAAGTTTTATATAGTTTTATGTAGTTCCATATAGTTTTATATAGAATTATATAGTTTTATATAGTTTTATATAGTTTCTTATAGTTTTATATAGTTTCATATAGTTTTATATAGTTTTATATAGTATTATATAGTTTCAATTAGTTTTATATAGTTTTATATAGTTTTATATTGTTTTATTAGTTTTATATAGTTTCATATAGTTTTATATAGTTTTATGTAGTTTTATATAGTTTCATATAGTTTTATATAGTTTTATATAGTTTTATATAGTTTTATATAGTTTTATATAGTTTCATATAGTTTTATATAGTTTCATATAGTTTTATATAGTATTATGTAGTTTTATATAGTTTAATATAGTTTTATATAGTTTTATATAGTTTTATATAGTTTCATATAGTTTTATATAGTTTAATATAGTTTTATATAGTTTAATATAGTTTTATATAGTTTTATATAGTTTTATATAGTTTAATATAGTTTTATATAGTTTTATATAGTTTTATATAGTTTCATATAGTTTAATATAGTATTATATATTTTCATTTAGTTTTATATAGTTTTATATAGTTTTATATAGTATTATATAGTTTCATTTAGTTTTATATAGTTTTATATTGTTTTATATTGTTTTATTAGTTTTATATAGTTTCCTATAGTTTTATATAGTTTTATATAGTTTTATATAGTTTTATATAGTTTTATATAGTTTTATATAGTTTTATATAGTTTCATATAGTTTTATATAGTTTCATATATTTTTATATAGTTTTTTATTGTTTTATATAGTTTTATATAGTTTTATATAGTTTTTTATAGTCTAATACAGTTTTAAATAGTTTAATATAGTTCTATATAGTTTTACATAGTTTTATTAGTTTTATATAGTTTTATATAGTTTCATATAGTTTTATATAGTTTAATACAGTTTTATATAGTTTAATATAGTTTTATATAGTTTTATATAGTTTTATATAGTTTAATATAGTTTTATATAGTTTTATATAGTTTTATATAGTTTCATATAGTTTAATATAGTATTATATATTTTCATTTAGTTTTATATAGTTTCATATAGTTTTATATAGTATTATATAGTTTCATTTAGTTTTATATAGTTTTATATTGTTTTATGTTGTTTTATTAGTTTTATATAGTTTTATATAGTTTTATATAGTTTTATATAGTTTTATATAGTTTTATATAGTTTTATATAGTTTCTTATAGTTTTATATAGTTTCACATATTTTTATATAGTTTTATATTGATTTATTAGTTTTATGTAGTTTCATATAGTTTTATATAGTTTTATGTAGTTTTATATAGTTTCATATAGTTTTATATAGTTTTATATAGTTTTATATAGTTTTATATAGTTTTATATAGTTTCATATAGTTTTATATAGTTTCATATAGTTTTATATAGTATTATATAGTTTCAATTAGTTTTATATAGTTTTATATAGTTTTATATTGTTTTATTAGTTTTATATAGTTTCATATAGTTTTGTATAGTTTTATAAAGTTTTATATAGTTTTATGTAGTTTCCATATAGTTTTATATAGTTTCATATAGTTTTATATAGTTTTATATAGTATTATATAGTTTCAATTAGTTTTATATAGTTTTATATAGTTTTATATTGTTTTATTAGTTTTATATAGTTTCATATAGTTTTATATAGTTTTATATAGTTTTATATAGTTTTATATAGTTTTATATAGTTTTATATAGTTTTATATAGTTTCATATAGTTTAATATAGTATTATATATTTTCATTTAGTTTTATATAGTTTTATATAGTTTTATATAGTATTATATAGTTTCATTTAGTTTTATATAGTTTTATATTGTTTTATATTGTTTTATTAGTTTTATATAGTTTCCTATAGTTTTATATAGTTTTATATAGTTTTATATAGTTTTATATAGTTTTATATAGTTTTATATAGTTTTATATAGTTTCATATATTTTTATATAGTTTTATATTGTTTTATATAGTTTTAAATAGTTTTATATAGTTTTATAAAGTTTTATATAGTTTTATACAGTTTAATATATTTTCATATAGTTTTATATAGTATTATATAGTTTGATATAGTTTTATATAGTTTGATTAGTTTTATATAGTTTTATATAATTTTATATAGTTTTACATAGTTTTATATAGTATTATATAGCTTCATTTAGTTTTATATAGTTTTATATTGTTTTATATAGTTTTATATATAGTTTTATATAGTTTTATATAGTTTTATATAGTTTTATATAGTTTTATATAGTTTTATATAGTTTTATATAGTTTCATATAGTTTTATATAGTTT
>NW_027475416.1:0-53278 GCF_051020985.1 Nomia melanderi | reverse complement strand
ATATAAAACTATATAAAACTATATAAAACTATATGAAACTATATAAAAATAATAAAACAATATAAAAGTATATAAAACTATATAAAACTATATAAAAACTATATGAAACTATATAATACTAATAAAACTATATAAAACTATATGAAACTATATAAAACCATATAAATCTATATAAAACTATATAAAACTATATGAAAATATATAAAACTAATAAAACAATATAAAACTATATAAAACTAAATGAAACTATATAATACTATATAAAACTATATAAAACTATATAAAACAAAATGAAACTATATAAAACTATATAAAACTATATAAAACTATATGAAACTATATAAAACTATATGAAACTATATAAAACTATTCAAATCTATATAAAACTATACAAAACTATATAAAACTATATGAAACTATATAAAACTAATAAAACAATATAAAAGTATATAAAACTATATAAAACTATATAAAACTATATAAAACTATATAAAAACTATATGAAACTATATAATACTAATAAAACTATATAAAACTATATGAAACTATATAAAACCATATAAATCTATATAAAACTATATAAAACTATAAGAAAATATATAAAACTGATAAAACAATATAAAACTATATAAAACTAATAAAACTAATAAAACTATATAAAACTATATAAATTATATAAAACTATATGAAACTATATAAAACTATATAAAACTATATAAAACTATATGAATCTATATAAAACTAATAAAACAATATAAAGGTATATAAAACTATATAAAACTATATAAAACTATATAAAACTATATAAAACTATATGAAACTGTATAAAACTAATAATACAATATAAAAGTCTATAAAACTACATAAAACTATATAAAACTATAGGAAACTATATAAAACTATATAAAACTATATAAAACTATATAAAACTATATAAAACTATATAAAACTATATAAAAACTATATGAAACTATATAAAACTATATAAAACTATATAAAACTATATAAAACTATATGAATCTATATAAAACTATATAAAACTATATAAAACTATATGAAACTATATAAAACTAATAAAACAATATAAAAGTGTATAAAACTATATGAAACTGTATAAAACTAATAAAACAATATAAAAGTCTATAAAACTATATAAAACTATATAAAACTATATAAAACTATAGGAAACTATATAAAACTATATAAAACTATATAAAACTATATAAAACTATATAAAACTATATAAAACTATATAAAACTATATGAAACTATATAAAACTATATAAAACTATATAAAACAATATGAAACGATATAAAACTAATAAAACAATATAAAACTATATAAAACTAAATGAAACTATATAATACTATATAAAACTATATAAAACTATATAAAACTAATGACACTATATAATACTATATAAAACTATATGAAACTATATAAAACTAAATGAAACTATATAATACTATATAAAACTATATGAAACTATATAAAACTATATAAAACTATATAAAACTATATTAAACTATATAAAACTATATTAAACTATATAAAACTATATGAAACTATATAAAACTATATAAAACTATATAAAACTATATTCAACTATACAAAACTATATTAAACTATATAAAACTATATGAAGCTATATAAAACTATATAATACTAATTAAACTATATAAAACTATATAAAACTAATAAAACTATATAAAACTGTATAAAACTATTTAAAACTATATAAAACTATATGAAACTATATAAAACTATATAAAACTATATAAAACTATATGAAACTATATAAAAATAATAAAACAATATAAAAGTATATAAAACTATATAAAACTATATAAAAACTATATGAAACTATATAATACTAATAAAACTATATAAAACTATATGAAACTATATAAAACCATATAAATCTATATAAAACTATATAAAACTGTATAAAAATATATAAAACTAATAAAACAATATAAAACTATCTAAAACTAAATGAAACTATATAATACTATATAAAACTATATAAAACTATATAAAACTAAATGAAACTATATAAAACTATATAAAACTATATAAAACTATATGAAACTATATAAAACTATATGAAACTATATAAAACTATTCAAATCTATATAAAACTATATAAAACTATATAAAACTATATGAAACTATATAAAACTAATAAAACAATATAAAAGTATATAAAACTATATAAAACTATATAAAACTATATAAGAACTATATGAAACTACATAATACTAATAAAACTATATAAAACTATATGAAACTGTATAAAACCATATAAATCTATATAAAACTATATAAAACTATAAGAAAATATATAAAACTAATAAAACAATATAAAACTATATAAAACTAAATGAAACTATATAATACTATATAAAACTATATAATACTATATAAAACTATATGAAACTATATAAAACTATATAAAACTATATAAAACTATATAAAACTATATTAAACTATACAAAACTATATGAAACTATATAAAACTATATAGAACTAATAAAACTATATAAAACTATATAAAACTAATAAAACTATATAAAACTATATAAATCTATATAAAACTATATGAAACTATATAAAACTATATAAAACTATATAAAACTATATGAATCTATATAAAACTAATAAAACAATATAAAGGTATATAAAACTATATAAAACTATATAAAACTATATAAAACTATATAAAACTATATGAAACTATATAAAACTAATAAAACAATATAAAAGTCTATAAAACTATATAAAACTATATAAAACTATAGGAAACTATATAAAACTATATAAAACTATATAAAACTATATAAAACTATATAAAACTATATAAAACTATATAAAACTATATGAAACTATATAAAACTATATAAAACTATATAAAACTATATAAAACTATATGAAACTATATAAAACTAATAAAAGAATATAAAAGTCTATAAAACTATATAAAACTATATAAAACTATATGAAACTATATAAAACTATTTAAACTATATAAAACTATATAAAACTATATAAAACTATATAAAACTATATAAAACTATATAAAACTATATGAAACTATATAAAACTATATAAAACTATATAAAACAATATGAAACGATATAAAACTAATAAAACAATATAAAACTATATAAAACTAAATGAAACTATATAATACTATATAAAACTATATAAAACTATATAAAACTAATGACACTATATAATACTATATAAAACTATATGAAACTATATAAAACTAAATGAAACTATATAAAACTATATAAAACTATATAAAACTATATGAATCTATATAAAACTATATAAAACTATATAAAACTATATGAAACTATATAAAACTAATAAAACAATATAAAAGTATATAAAACTATATAAAACTATATAAAAACTATATGAAACTATATAATACTAATAAAACTATATAAAACTATATGAAACTATATAAATCTATTTAAACTATATAAAACTATATAAAACTATATGAAACTATATAAAACTATATAAAACTATATAAAACTATATAAAACTAATAAAACTATATAAAACTATATAAAACTATATAAAACTATATGAATCTATATAAAACTATATAAAACTATATAAAACTATATGAAACTATATAAAACTAATAAAACAATATAAAAGTATATAAAACTATATAAAACTATATAAAAACTATATGAAACTATATAATACTAATAAAACTATATAAAACTATATGAAACTATATAAATCTATTTAAACTATATAAAACTATATAAAACTATATGAAACTATATAAAACTATATAAAACTATATAAAACTATATAAAACTATATAAAACTAATAAAACTATATAAAACTATATAAAACTATATAAAACTATATGAAACTATATAATACTAATAAAACTATATAAAACTATATAAAACTATATAAAACTATATATAACTATATAAAACTATATAAAACTATATAAAACTATATGAAACTATATAAAACTATATAAAACTATATAAAACTATATGAAACTATAAAAAACAATATAAAACTATATTAAACTATATAAAACTATATGAAACTATATAAAACTAATAAAACAGTATAAAAGTATATAAAACTATATAAAACTATATAAAACTAATAAAACTAACAAAACTACGTAAACCTATATACAACTCTATAGAAATATATAAAACTATATAAAACTATATAAAACTAATAAAAATATATAAAACAATATAGTACTATATAAAACTATATAAAAATCTATAGAACTATATAAAACTATATAAAACTATAGAAAACTATATAAAACTATATAAAACTTTATAAAACAATATAAAACTATATAAAATTATATAAAACTATAAAAAACTATATATAACTATATAAAACTATATAAAACTATATAAAACTAATAAAACTATTTGAAACTAATAAAACTATTTGAAACTATTTACAACTATACAAAACTATATAATACTAATAGAACTGTATGAAAATATAGAATACTATATAAAACTATATGAAACTATATGAAACTATATGAAACTATATAAAACTAATAAAACAATATAAATCTATGTAAAACTAAATGAAACTATATAATACTATATAAAACTATATGAAACTATATAAAACTATATAAAACTATATAAAACTATATTAAACTATATAAAACTATATTAAACTATATAAAACTATATGAAGCTATATAAAACTATATAATACTAATAAAACTATATAAAACTATATAAAACTAATAAAACTATATAAAACTATATAAAACTATTTAAAACTATATAAAACTATATGAAACTATATAAAACTATATAAAACTATATAAAACTATATGAAACTATATAAAAATAATAAAACAATATAAAAGTATATAAAACTATATAAAACTATATAAAAACTATATGAAACTATATAATACTAATAAAACTATATAAAACTATATGAAACTATATAAAACCATATAAATCTATATAAAACTATATAAAACTATATGAAAATATATAAAACTAATAAAACAATATAAAACTATATAAAACTAAATGAAACTATATAATACTATATAAAACTATATAAAACTATATAAAACAAAATGAAACTATATAAAACTATATAAAACTATATAAAACTATATGAAACTATATAAAACTATATGAAACTATATAAAACTATTCAAATCTATATAAAACTATACAAAACTATATAAAACTATATGAAACTATATAAAACTAATAAAACAATATAAAAGTATATAAAACTATATAAAACTATATAAAACTATATAAAACTATATAAAAACTATATGAAACTATATAATACTAATAAAACTATATAAAACTATATGAAACTATATAAAACCATATAAATCTATATAAAACTATATAAAACTATAAGAAAATATATAAAACTAATAAAACAATATAAAACTATATAAAACTAATAAAACTAATAAAACTATATAAAACTATATAAATTATATAAAACTATATGAAACTATATAAAACTATATAAAACTATATAAAACTATATGAATCTATATAAAACTAATAAAACAATATAAAGGTATATAAAACTATATAAAACTATATAAAACTATATAAAACTATATAAAACTATATGAAACTGTATAAAACTAATAATACAATATAAAAGTCTATAAAACTACATAAAACTATATAAAACTATAGGAAACTATATAAAACTATATAAAACTATATAAAACTATATAAAACTATATAAAACTATATAAAACTATATAAAACTATATGAAACTATATAAAACTATATAAAACTATATAAAACTATATAAAACTATATGAATCTATATAAAACTATATAAAACTATATAAAACTATATGAAACTATATAAAACTAATAAAACAATATAAAAGTGTATAAAACTATATGAAACTGTATAAAACTAATAAAACAATATAAAAGTCTATAAAACTATATAAAACTATATAAAACTATATAAAACTATAGGAAACTATATAAAACTATATAAAACTATATAAAACTATATAAAACTATATAAAACTATATAAAACTATATAAAACTATATGAAACTATATAAAACTATATAAAACTATATAAAACAATATGAAACGATATAAAACTAATAAAACAATATAAAACTATATAAAACTAAATGAAACTATATAATACTATATAAAACTATATAAAACTATATAAAACTAATGACACTATATAATACTATATAAAACTATATGAAACTATATAAAACTAAATGAAACTATATAATACTATATAAAACTATATGAAACTATATAAAACTATATAAAACTATATAAAACTATATTAAACTATATAAAACTATATTAAACTATATAAAACTATATGAAACTATATAAAACTATATAAAACTATATAAAACTATATGAATCTATATAAAACTATATAAAACTATATAAAACTATATGAAATTATATAAAACTAATAAAACAATATAAAAGTATATAAAACTATATAAAACTATATAAAAACTATATGAAACTATATAATACTAATAAAACTATATAAAACTATATAATACTATATAAAACTATATGAAAATATATTAAACTGTATAAAACTATATAAAACTATATAAAACTAAATGAAACTATATAATACTATATAAAACTATATAAAACTATATAAAACTAATGAAACTATATAATACTGTATAAAACTATATGAAACTATATAAAACTAAATGAAACTATATAATACTATATAAAACTATATGAAACTATATAAAACTATATAAAACTATATAAAACTATATTCAACTATACAAAACTATATTAAACTATATAAAACTATATGAAGCTATATAAAACTATATAATACTAATTAAACTATATAAAACTATATAAAACTAATAAAACTATATAAAACTGTATAAAACTATTTAAAACTATATAAAACTATATGAAACTATATAAAACTATATAAAACTATATAAAACTATATGAAACTATATAAAAATAATAAAACAATATAAAAGTATATAAAACTATATAAAACTATATAAAAACTATATGAAACTATATAATACTAATAAAACTATATAAAACTATATGAAACTATATAAAACCATATAAATCTATATAAAACTATATAAAACTGTATAAAAATATATAAAACTAATAAAACAATATAAAACTATATAAAACTAAATGAAACTATATAATACTATATAAAACTATATAAAACTATATAAAACTAAATGAAACTATATAAAACTATATAAAACTATATAAAACTATATGAAACAATATAAAACTATATGAAACTATATAAAACTATTCAAATCTATATAAAACTATATAAAACTATATAAAACTATATGAAACTATATAAAACTAATAAAACAATATAAAAGTATATAAAACTATATAAAACTATATAAAACTATATAAGAACTATATGAAACTACATAATACTAATAAAACTATATAAAACTATATGAAACTGTATAAAACCATATAAATCTATATAAAACTATATAAAACTATAAGAAAATATATAAAACTAATAAAACAATATAAAACTATATAAAACTAAATGAAACTATATAATACTATATAAAACTATATAATACTATATAAAACTATATGAAACTATATAAAACTATATAAAACTATATAAAACTATATAAAACTATATTAAACTATACAAAACTATATGAAACTATATAAAACTATATAGAACTAATAAAACTATATAAAACTATATAAAACTAATAAAACTATATAAAACTATATAAATCTATATAAAACTATATGAAACTATATAAAACTATATAAAACTATATAAAACTATATGAATCTATATAAAACTAATAAAACAATATAAAGGTATATAAAACTATATAAAACTATATAAAACTATATAAAACTATATAAAACTATATGAAACTATATAAAACTAATAAAACAATATAAAAGTCTATAAAACTATATAAAACTATATAAAACTATAGGAAACTATATAAAACTATATAAAACTATATAAAACTATATAAAACTATATAAAACTATATAAAACTATATAAAACTATATGAAACTATATAAAACTATATAAAACTATATAAAACTATATAAAACTATATGAAACTATATAAAACTAATAAAAGAATATAAAAGTCTATAAAACTATATAAAACTATATAAAACTATATGAAACTATATAAAACTATTTAAACTATATAAAACTATATAAAACTATATAAAACTATATAAAACTATATAAAACTATATAAAACTATATGAAACTATATAAAACTATATAAAACTATATAAAACAATATGAAACGATATAAAACTAATAAAACAATATAAAACTATATAAAACTAAATGAAACTATATAATACTATATAAAACTATATAAAACTATATAAAACTAATGACACTATATAATACTATATAAAACTATATGAAACTATATAAAACTAAATGAAACTATATAAAACTATATAAAACTATATAAAACTATATGAATCTATATAAAACTATATAAAACTATATAAAACTATATGAAACTATATAAAACTAATAAAACAATATAAAAGTATATAAAACTATATAAAACTATATAAAAACTATATGAAACTATATAATACTAATAAAACTATATAAAACTATATGAAACTATATAAATCTATTTAAACTATATAAAACTATATAAAACTATATGAAACTATATAAAACTATATAAAACTATATAAAACTATATAAAACTAATAAAACTATATAAAACTATATAAAACTATATAAAACTATATGAATCTATATAAAACTATATAAAACTATATAAAACTATATGAAACTATATAAAACTAATAAAACAATATAAAAGTATATAAAACTATATAAAACTATATAAAAACTATATGAAACTATATAATAATAATAAAACTATATAAAACTATATGAAACTATATAAATCTATTTAAACTATATAAAACTATATAAAACTATATGAAACTATATAAAACTATATAAAACTATATAAAACTATATAAAACTAATAAAACTATATAAAACTATATAAAACTATATAAAACTATATGAAACTATATAATACTAATAAAACTATATAAAACTATATAAAACTATATAAAACTAATAAAACTATATAAAACAATATAGTACTATATAAAACTATATAAAAATCTATAGAACTATATAAAACTATATAAAACTATACAAAACTATATAAAACTATATAAAACTTTATAAAACAATATAAAACTATATAAAATTATATAAAACTATAAAAAACTATATATAACTATATAAAACTATATAAAACTATATAAAACTAATAAAACTATTTGAAACTAATAAAACTATTTGAAACTATTTACAACTATACAAAACTATATAATACTAATAGAACTGTATGAAAATATAGAATACTATATAAAACTATATGAAACTATATGAAACTATATGAAACTATATAAAACTAATAAAACAATATAAATCTATGTAAAACTAAATGAAACTATATAATACTATATAAAACTATATGAAACTATATAAAACTATATAAAACTATATAAAACTATATTAAACTATATAAAACTAATAAAAATATATGAAACTATATAAAACTAATAAAACTATATAAAACAATATAGTACTATATAAAACTATATAAAAATCTATAGAACTATATAAAACTATATAAAACTATATGAAACTATATAAAACTATATAAAACTATATAGAACGATATGAAACTATTTAAAACTATATAAATCTATATAAAACGATATGAAACTATATAAAACTATATAAAACTATATAAAACTATATAAAACTATATAAAACTATATAAAACTATATAAAACTATATGAAACTATATAAAACCATATAAATCTATATAAAACTATATAAAACTATATGAAAATATATAAAACTAATAAAACAATATAAAACTATATAAAACTATATGAAACTATATAAAACTAATAAAACAATATAAAGTTATATAAAACTATATAAAACTATATAAAACTATATAAAACTATATAAAACTATATAAAACTATATGAAACTATATAAAACTAATAAAACAATATAAAAGTCTATAAAACTATATAAAACTATATAAAACTATTTAAACTATATAAAACTATATAAAACTATATAAAACTATATGAAACTATATAAAACTATATAAAACTATATAAAACAATATGAAGCTATATAAAACTAATAAAACAATATAAAACTATGTAAAACTAAATGAAACTATATAATACTATATAAAACTATATAAAACTATATAAAACTAATGAAACTATATAATACTGTATAAAACTATATGAAACTATATAAAACTAAATGAAACTATATAATACTATATAAAACTATATGAAACTATATAAAACTATATAAAACTATATAAAACTATATTAAACTATATAAAACTATATTAAACTATATAAAACTATATGAAGCTATATAAAACTATATAATACTAATAAAACTATATAAAACTATATAAAACTAATAAAACTATATAAAACTATATAAAACTATTTAAAACTATATAAAACTATATGAAACTATATAAAACTATATAAAACTATATAAAACTATATGAAACTATATAAAAATAATAAAACAATATAAAAGTATATAAAACTATATAAAACTATATAAAAACTATATGAAACTATATAATACTAATAAAACTATATAAAACTATATGAAACTATATAAAACCATATAAATCTATATAAAACTATATAAAACTATATGAAAATATATAAAACTAATAAAACAATATAAAACTATATAAAACTAAATGAAACTATATAATACTATATAAAACTATATAAAACTATATAAAACAAAATGAAACTATATAAAACTATATAAAACTATATAAAACTATATGAAACTATATAAAACTATATGAAACTATATAAAACTATTCAAATCTATATAAAACTATATAAAACTATATAAAACTATATGAAACTATATAAAACTAATAAAACAATATAAAAGTATATAAAACTATATAAAACTATATAAAACTATATAAGAACTATATGAAACTACATAATACTAATAAAACTATATAAAACTATATGAAACTGTATAAAACCATATAAATCTATATAAAACTATATAAAACTATAAGAAAATATATAAAACTAATAAAACAATATAAAACTATATAAAACTAATAAAACTATATAAAACTATATAAATTATATAAAACTATATGAAACTATATAAAACTATATAAAACTATATAAAGCTATATGAATCTATATAAAACTAATAAAACAATATAAAGGTATATAAAACTATATAAAACTATATAAAACTATATAAAACTATATAAAACTATATGAAACTGTATAAAACTAATAATACAATATAAAAGTCTATAAAACTACATAAAACTATATAAAACTATAGGAAACTATATAAAACTATATAAAACTATATAAAACTATATAAAACTATATGAAACTATATAAAACTATATAAAACTATATAAAACAATATGAAACGATATAAAACTAATAAAACAATATAAAACTATATAAAACTAAATGAAACTATATAATACTATATAAAACTATATAAAACTATATAAAACTAATGACACTATATAATACTATATAAAACTATATGAAACTATATAAAACTAAATGAAACTATATAATACTATATAAAACTATATGAAACTATATAAAACTATATAAAACTATATAAAACTATATTAAACTATATAAAACTATATTAAACTATATAAAACTATATGAAACTATATAAAACTATATAAAACTATATAAAACTATATGAATCTATATAAAACTATATAAAACTATATAAAACTATATGAAATTATATAAAACTAATAAAACAATATAAAAGTATATAAAACTATATAAAACTATATAAAAACTATATGAAACTATATAATACTAATAAAACTATATAAAACTATATAATACTATATAAAACTATATGAAAATATATTAAACTGTATAAAACTATATAAAACTATATAAAACTATATAAAACTATATAAAACTATATAAAACTATATGAATCTATATAAAACTATATAAAACTATATAAAACTATATGAAACTATATAAAACTAATAAAACAATATAAAAGTATATAAAACTATATAAAACTATATAAAAACTATATGAAACTATATAATACTAATAAAACTATATAAAACTATATAAAACTATATAAAACTATATATAACTATATAAAACTATATAAAACTATATAAAACTATATGAAACTATATAAAACTATATAAAACTATATAAAACTATATGAAACTATATAAAACAATATAAAACTATATTAAACTATATAAAACTATATGAAACTATATAAAACCAATAAAACAGTATAAAAGTATATAAAACTATATAAAACTATATAAAACTAATAAAACTAACAAAACTACGTAAACCTATATATAACTCTATAGAAATATATAAAACTATATAAAACTATATAAAACTAATAAAACTATATAAAACAATATAGTACTATATAAAACTATATAAAACTCTATAGAACTATATAAAACTATATAAAACTATATAAAACTATATAAAACTATATAAAACTTTATAAAACAATATAAAACTATATAAAATTATATAAAACTATATAAAACTATATGTAACTATATAAAACTATATAAAACTATATGAAACTATATAAAACTATATAAAACTAATAAAACTATATAAAACTATATAAAACTATATGAAACTATATAAAACTATATTAAACTATATAAAACTATACAATAATATATAAAACTATATGAAACTATATAAAAATATATTAAACTATTTAAAACTATATAAAACTATATAAAACTATATGAAACTATGTAAAACTATATAAAAATAATAAAACTATATAAAACTATATAGAACTATATTAAACTATTTAAAACCGTATTAAAACTATATAAAACTATATAAAACTATATAAAACTATATGAAACTATATAAAACTATTTAAACTATATAAAACTATATAAAACTATATGAAACTATATAAAACTATATAAAACTATATAAAACTATATAAAACTATATAAAACTTTATAAAACTATACAAAACTATATAACACTATATAAAACTATATAAAACTATATAAAACTAATAAAACTAACAAAACTACGCAAACCTATATATAACTCTATAGAAATATATAAAACTATATAAAACTATATAAAACTAATAAAACTATATAAAACAATATAGTACTATATAAAACTATATAAAACTCTATAGAACTATATAAAACTATATAAAACTATATAAAACTATATAAAACTATATAAAACTATATATAACTATATAAAACTATATAAAACTATATAAAACTATATGAAACTAATAAAACTATTTGAAACTAATAAAACTATTTGAAACTATTTACAACTATACAAAACTATATAGTACTAATAAAACTGTATGAAAATATATAATACTATATAAAACTATATGAAACTATATGAAACTATATGAAACTATATAAAACTAATAAAACAATATAAATCTATGTAAAACTAAATGAAACTATATAATACTATATAAAACTATATGAAACTATATAAAACTATATAAAACTATATAAAACTATATTAAACTATATAAAACTAATAAAACTATATGAAACTATATAAAACTACATAAAACTATATGAAACTATATAAAACTAATAAAACAGTATAAAAGTATATAAAACTATATAAAACTATATAAAACTATATAAAACTATATAAAACTAATAAAACTATATAAAACTATATAAAACTATATGAAACTATATAAAACTATATTAAACTATATAAAACTATATAAAACAATATAAAACTATATAAAACTATATAAAACTATATGAAACTATATAAAACTAATAAAACAGTATAAAAGTATATAAAACTACATAAAACTATATAAAACTATATAAAACTATATAAAACTAATAAAACTATATAAAACTATATAAAACTATATGAAACTATATAAAACTATATTAAACTATATAAAACTATACAATAATATATAAAACTATATGAAACTATATAAAAATATATTAAACTATTTAAAACTATATAAAACTATATAAAACTATATGAAACTATGTAAAACTATATAAAAATAATAAAACTATATAAAACTATATAGAACTATATTAAACTATTTAAAACCGTATTAAAACTATATAAAACTATGTAAAACTATATAAAACTATATGAAACTATATAAAACTATTTAAACTATATAAAACTATATAAAACTATATGAAACTATATAAAACTATATAAAACTATATAAAACTATATAAAACTTTATAAAACTATACAAAACTATATAACACTATATAAAACTATATAAAACTATATAAAACTATATAAAACTAAATGAAACTATATAAAACTATATAAAACTAACAAAACTATATAAAACCATATAAAACTATATAATACTATAAGAAACTATATGAAACTATATAAAACTATATAAAACTAATAAAACTATATAAAACTATACTAAACTATATAAAACTATAAAACTATATAAAACTATATAAAACTATATAAAACTATATAAAACTATATATCTCCATATAAAACTAATAAAACTATATAAAACTATATAATACTATATAAAACTATATAAAACTGTATGAAGCTATATAAAACTAATAAAACAATATAAAACTATATAAAACTAAATGAAACTATATAATACTATATAAAACTATATAAAACTATATAAAACTAATGAAACTATATAATACTATATAAAACTATATGAAACTATATAAAACTAAGTGAAACTATATAATACTATATAAAACTATATGAAACTATATAAAACTATATAAAACTATATAAAACTATATAAAACTATATAAAACTATATATCTCCATATAAAACTAATAAAACTATATAAAACTATATAATACTATATATAACTATATAAAACTATATGAAGCTATATAAAACTAATAAAACAATATAAAACTATATAAAACTAAATGAAACTATATAATACTATATAAAACTATATAAAACTATATAAAACTAATGAAACTATATAATACTATATAAAACTATATGAAACTATATAAAACTAAATGAAACTATATAATACTATATAAAACTATATGAAACTATATAAAACTATATAAAACTATATAAAACTATATGAAACTATATAAAACTAATAAAACAATATAAATGTATATAAAACTATATAAAACTATATAAAAACTATATAAAACTATATAAAACTAATAAAACTATATAAAACTATATAAAACTATATAAAACTATATGAAACTATATAAAACTATATTAAACTATATAAAACTATACAATAATATATAAAACTATATGAAACTATATAAAAATATATTAAACTATTTAAAACTATATAAAACTATATAAAACTATATGAAACTATGTAAAACTATATAAAAATAATAAAACTATATAAAACTATATAGAACTATATTAAACTATTTAAAACCGTATTAATACTATATAAAACTATATAAAACTATATAAAACTATATGAAACTATATAAAACTATTTAAACTATATAAAACTATATAAAACTCTATGAAACTATATAAAACTATATAAAACTATATAAAACTATATAAAACTTTATAAAACTATACAAAACTATATAACACTATATAAAACTATATAAAACTATATAAAACTATATAAAACTAAATGAAACTATATAAAACTATATAAAACTAACAAAACTATATAAAACCATATAAAACTATATAATACTATAAGAAACTATATGAAACTATATAAAACTATATAAAACTAATAAAACTATATAAAACTATACTAAACTATATAAAACTATAAAACTATATAAAACTATATAAAACTATATAAAACTATATGAAGCTATATAAAACTAATAAAACAATATAAAACTATATAAAACTAAATGAAACTATATAATACTATATAAAACTATATAAAACTATATAAAACTAATGAAACAATATAAAACTATATAAAACTAAATGAAACTATATAATACTATATAAAACTATATAAAACTATATAAAACTAATGAAACTATATAATACTATATAAAACTATATGAAACTATATAAAACTAAATGAAACTATATAATACTATATAAAACTATATGAAACTATATAAAACTATATAAAACTATATAAAACTATATAAAACTATATAAAACTATATAT
The DNA here is from genome assembly GCF_051020985.1 of Nomia melanderi. Taxonomy (NCBI): domain Eukaryota; kingdom Metazoa; phylum Arthropoda; class Insecta; order Hymenoptera; family Halictidae; genus Nomia; species Nomia melanderi. Next base: position 36,946 of record NW_027475416.1, on the reverse strand, counting down.
CTCCATATAAAACTAATAAAACTATATAAAACTATATAATACTATATAAAACTATATAAAACTATATGAAGCTATATAAAACTAATAAAACAATATAAAACTATATAAAACTAAATGAAACTATATAATACTATATAAAACTATATAAAACTATATAAAACTAATGAAACTATATAATACTATATAAAACTATATGAAACTATATAAAACTAAATGAAACTATATAATACTATATAAAACTATATGAAACTATATAAAACTATATAAAACTATATAAAACTATATGAAACTATATAAAACTAATAAAACAATATAAAAGTATATAAAACTATATAAAACTATATAAAAACTATATGAAACTATATGAAACTATATAAAACCATATGAAACTATATAAAACCATATAAATCTATATAAAACTATATAACACTATAAGAAAATATATAAAACTAATAAAACAATATAAAACTATATAAAACTAAATGAAACTATATAATACTATATAAAACTATATAATACTATATAAAACTATATGAAATTATATAAAACTATATAAAACTATATAAAACTATATTAAACTATACAAAACTATATGAAACTATATAAAACTATATAACACTAATAAAACTATATAAAACTATATAAAACTATTTAAAACTATATAAAACTATATGAAACTATATAAATCTATATAAAACTATATAAACCTATATGGAACTATATAAAAATAATAAAACAATATAAAAGTATATAAAACTATATAAAACTATATAAAAACTATATGAAACTATATAATACTAATAAAACTATGTAAAACTATATGAAACTATATAAAACCATATAAATCTATATAAAACTATATAAAACTATATGAAAATATATAAAAATAATAAAACAATATAAAACTATATAAAACTAAATGAAACTATATAATACTATATAAAACTATATAAAACTATATAAAACTAAATGAAACTATATAAAACTATATAAAACTATATAAAACTATATGAAACTATATAAAACTATATGAAACTATATAAAACTATTCAAATCTATATAAAACTATATAAAACTATATAAAACTATATGAAACTATATGAATCTATATAAAACTAATAAAACTATATAAAACTATATAAAACTATATAAAACTATATAAAACTATATGAAACTATATAAAACTATATAAAACTATATAAAACTATATGAAACTATATAAAACTAATAAAACAATATAAAACTATATAAAACTATATAAAACTATATAAAACTATATAAAACTATATAAAACTATATAAAACTATATAAAACTATATAAAACTATATAAAACTATATAAAACTATATAAAACTATATGAATCTATATAAAACCATATAAAACTATATAAAACTATATGAAACTATATAAAACTAATAAAACAATATAAAAGTATATAAAACTATATAAAACTGTATAAAAACTATATGAAACTATATAGTACTAATAAAACTATATAAAACTATATAAAACTATATAAAACTATATATAACTATATAAAACTATATAAAACTATATAAAACTATATGAAACTATATAAAACTATATAAAACTATATAAAACTATATAAAACTATATGAAACTATATAAAACTATATAAAACTATATGAAACTATATAAAACTATATAAAACTACATAAAACTATATGAAACTATATAAAACTAATAAAACCATATAAAAGTATATAAAACTATATAAAACTATATAAAAACTATATGAAACTATATAATACTAATAAAACTATATAAAACTATATAAAACTATATAAAACTATATAAAACTATATAAAACTATATGAAACTATATAAAACTAATAAAACAATATAAAACTATATAAAAGTAAATGAAACTATGTAAAACTATATAAAACTATATAAAACTATATTAAACTATATAAAACTAATAAAACAATATAAAACTATATAAAACTATATTAAACTATATAAAACTAATAAAACAATATAAAACTATATAAAACTAAATGAAACTATATAATACTATATAAAACTATATAAAACTACATAAAACTAAATGAAACTATATAATACTATATCAAACTATATGAAACTATATAAAACTATATAAAACTATATAAAACTATATTAAACTATATAAAACTATATTAAACTATATAAAACTATATGAAACTATATAAAACTATATAAAACTAATAAAACTATATAAAACTATATAAAACCAATAAAACTATATAAAACTATATAAAACTATATAAAACTATATAAAACTATATAAAACTATATGAATCTATATAAAACTATATAAAACTATATAAAACTATATGAAACTATATAAAACTAATAAAACAATATAAAAGTATATAAAACTATATAAAACTATATAAAAACTATATGAAACTATATAATACTAATAAAACTATATAATACTATATAAAACTATATAAAACTATATATAACTATATAAAACTATATAAAACTATATAAAACTATATGAAACTATATAAAACTATATAAAACTATATAAAACTATATGAAACTATATAAAACAATATAAAACTATATTAAACTATATAAAACTATATGAAACTATATAAAACTAATAAAACAGTATAAAAGTATATAAAACTATATAAAACTATATAAAACTAATAAAACTAACAAAACTACGTAAACCTATATATAACTCTATAGAAATATATAAAACTATATAAAACTATATAAAACTAATAAAACTATATAAAAGAATATAGTACTATATAAAACTATATAAAACTCTATAGAACTATATAAAACTATATAAAACTATATAAAACTATATAAAACTATATAAAACTTTATAAAACAATATAAAACTATATAAAATTATATAAAACTATATAAAACTATATATAACTATATAAAACTATATAAAACTATATAAAACTAATAAAACTATTTGAAACTAATAAAACTATTTGAAACTATTTACAACTATACAAAACTATATAATACTAATAAAACTGTATGAAAATATATAATACTATATAAAACTATATGAAACTATATGAAACTATATGAAACTATATAAAACTAATAAAACAATATAAATCTATGTAAAACTAAATGAAACTATATAATACTATATAAAAGTATATGAAACTATATAAAACTATATAAAACTATATAAAACTATATTAAACTATATAAAACTAATAAAACTATATGAAACTATATAAAACTATATAAAACTACATAAAACTATATGAAACTATATAAAACTAATAAAACAATATAAAAGTATATAAAACTATATAAAACTATATAAAAACTATATGAAACTATATAATACTAATAAAACTATATAAAACTATATAAAACTATATAAAACTATATATAACTATATAAAACTATATAAAACTATATAAAACTATATGAAGCTATATAAAACTATATAAAACTATATAAAACTATATGAAACTATATAAAACAATATAAAACTGTATAAAACTATATAAAACTATATGAAACTATATAAAACTAATAAAACAGTATAAAAGTATATAAAACTATATAAAACTATATAAAACTATATAAAACTATATAAAACTAATAAAACTATATAAAACTATATAAAACTATATAAAATTATATAAAACTATATAAAACTATATAAGACTATATAAAACAATATGAATCTATATAAAACTATATAAAACTATATAAAATTATATGAAACTATAGAAAACTATATAAAACTATATAAAACAATATGAAACAATATAAAACTAATAAAACAATATAAAACTATATAAAACTAAATGAAACTATATAATACTATATAAGACTATATAAAACTATATAAAACTAAATGAAACTATATAATACTATATAAAACTACATAAAACTATATAAAACTAAATGAAACTATATAATAGTATATAAAACTATATGGAACTATAGAAAACTATATAAAACTATATAAAACAATATTAAACTATATAAAACTAATAAGATTATATAAAACTATATAAAACTATATAAAACTATATAAAACTATATAAAACTATATAAAACTATATAAAACTATATAATACTATATAAAACAATATGAATCTATATAAAACTAATAATACTATATAAAACTATACAAAACTATATAAAACTATATAAAACTATATAAAACTATATAAAACTATATAAAACTATATAAAACTATTAAAACAATATAAAACTATATAAAACTATATGAAACTATATAAAACTATGTGAAACTATATAAAACTATATTAAACTATATAAAACTATATAAAACTATATAAAACTATATAAAACTATATGAAACTATATAAAACTATATAAAACTATATAAAACTATATAATACTATATAAATCTATATGAAAATATATTAAACTGTATAAAACTATATAAAACTATATAAAACTATATAAAACTATATAAAACTATATAAAACTATATAAAACTATATGAATCTATATAAAACTATATAAAACTATATAAAACTATATGAAACTATATAAAACTAATAAAACAATATAAAAGTATATAAAACTATATAAAACTATATAAAAACTATATGAAACTATATAATACTAATAAAACTATATAAAACTATATAAAACTATATAAAACTATATATAACTATATAAAACTATATAAAACTATATAAAACTATATAAAACTATATAAAACTAATAAAACTAACAAAACTACGTAAACCTATATATAACTCTATAGAAATATATAAAACTATATAAAACTATATAAAACTAATAAAACTATATAAAACAATATAGTACTATATAAAACTATATAAAACTCTATGGAACTATATAAAACTATATAAAACTATATAAAACTATATAAAACTATATAAAACTTTATAAAACAATATAAAACTATATAAAATTATATAAAACTATATAAAACTATATATAACTATATAAAACTATATAAAACTATATAAAACTAATAAAACTATTTGAAACTATTTACAACTATACAAAACTATATAATACTAATAAAACTGTATGAAAATATATAATACTATATAAAACTATATGAAACTATATGAAACTATATGAAAATATATAAAACTAATAAAACAATATAAATCTATGTAAAACTAAATGAAACTATATAATACTATATAAAACTATATAAAACTATATAAAACTATATATAACTATATAAAACTATATAAAATTATATGAAACTAATAAAACTATTTGAAACTAATAAAACTATTTGAAACTATTTACAACTATACAAAACTATATAATACTAATAAAACTGTATGAAAATATATAATACTATATAAAACTATATGAAACTATATGAAACTATATGAAACTATATAAAACTAATAAAACAATATAAATCTATGTAAAACTAAATGAAACTATATAATACTATATAAAACTATATGAAACTATATAAAAATATAAAACTATATAAAACTATATTAAACTATATAAAACTAATAAAACTATATAAAACTATATGAATCTATATAAAACCATATAAAACTATATAAAACTATATGAAACTATATAAAACTAATAAAACAATATAAAAGTATATAAAACTATATAAAACTGTATAAAAACTATATGAAACTATATAATACTAATAAAACTATATAAAACTATATAAAACTATATAAAACTATATATAACTATATAAAACTATATAAAACTATATAAAACTATATGAAACTATATAAAACTATATAAAACTATATAAAACTATATAAAACTATATAAAACTATATAAAACTATATAAAACTATATGAAACTATATAAAACTATATAAAACTACATAAAACTATATGAAACTATATAAAACTAATAAAACCATATAAAAGTATATAAAACTATATAAAACTATATAAAAACTATATGAAACTATATAATACTAATAAAACTATATAAAACTATATAAAACTATATAAAACTATATAAAACTATATAAAACTATATGAATCTATATAAAACCATATAAAACTATATAAAACTATATGAAACTATATAAAACTAATAAAACAATATAAAAGTATATAAAACTATATAAAACTGTATAAAAACTATATGAAACTATATAATACTAATAAAACTATATAAAACTATATAAAACTATATAAAACTATATATAACTATATAAAACTATATAAAACTATATAAAACTATATGAAACTATATAAAACTATATAAAACTATATAAAACTATATAAAACTATATAAAACTATATAAAACTATATAAAACTATATGAAACTATATAAAACTATATAAAACTACATAAAACTATATGAAACTATATAAAACTAATAAAACCATATAAAAGTATATAAAACTATATAAAACTATATAAAAACTATATGAAACTATATAATACTAATAAAACTATATAAAACTATATAAAACTATATAAAACTATATAAAGCTATATAAAACTATATGAAACTATATAAAACTAATAAAACAATATAAAACTATATAAAAGTAAATGAAACTATGTAAAACTATATAAAACTATATAAAACTATATTAAACTATATAAAACTAATAAAACAATATAAAACTATATAAAACTAAATGAAACTATATAATACTATATAAAACTATATAAAACTACATAAACCTAAATGAAACTATATAATACTATATCAAACTATATGAAACTATATAAAACTATATAAAACTATATAAAACTATATTAAACTATATAAAACTATATTAAACTATATAAAACTATATGAAACTATATAAAACTATATAAAACTAATAAAACTATATAAAACTATATAAAACCAATAAAACTATATAAAACTATATAAAACTATATAAAACTATATAAAACTATATAAAACTATATGAATCTATATAAAACTATATAAAACTATATAAAACTATATGAAACTATATAAAACTAATAAAACAATATAAAAGTATATAAAACTATATAAAACTATATAAAAACTATATGAAACTATATAATTCTAATAAAACTATATAATACTATATAAAACTATATAAAACTATATATAACTATATAAAACTATATAAAACTATATAAAACTATATGAAACTATATAAAACTATATAAAACTATATAAAACTATATGAAACTATATAAAACAATATAAAACTATATTAAACTATATAAAACTATATGAAACTATATCAAACTAATAAAACAGTATAAAAGTATATAAAACTATAGAAAACTATATAAAACTAATAAAACTAACAAAACTACGTAAACCTATATATAACTCTATAGAAATATATAAAACTATATAAAACTATATAAAACTAATAAAACTATATAAAACAATATAGTACTATATAAAACTATATAAAACTCTATAGAACTATATAAAACTATATAAAACTATATAAAACTATATAAAACTATATAAAACTTTATAAAACAATATAAAACTATATAAAATTATATAAAACTATATAAAACTATATATAACTATATAAAACTATATAAAACTATATAAAACTAATAAAACTATTTGAAACTAATAAAACTATTTGAAACTATTTACAACTATACAAAACTATATAATACTAATAAAACTGTATGAAAATATATAATACTATATAAAACTATATGAAACTATATGAAACTATATGAAACTATATAAAACTAATAAAACAATATAAATCTATGTAAAACTAAATGAAACTATATAATACTATATAAAACTATATGAAACTATATAAAACTATATAAAACTATATTAAACTATATAAAACTAATAAAACTATATGAAACTATATAAAACTATATAAAACTACATAAAACTATATGAAACTATATAAAACTAATAAAACAATATAAAAGTATATAAAACTATATAAAACTATATAAAAACTATATGAAACTATATAATACTAATAAAACTATATAAAACTATATAAAACTATATAAAACTATATATAACTATATAAAACTATATAAAACTATATAAAACTATATGAAGCTATATAAAACTATATAAAACTATATAAAACTATATGAAACTATATAAAACAATATAAAACTATATAAAACTATATAAAACTATATGAAACTATATAAAACTAATAAAACAGTATAAAAGTATATAAAACTATATAAAACTATATAAAACTATATAAAACTATATAAAACTAATAAAACTATATAAAACTATATAAAACTATATAAAATTATATAAAACTATATAAAACTATATAAGACTATATAAAACAATATGAATCTATATAAAACTATATAAAACTATATAAAATTATATGAAACTATAGAAAACTATATAAAACTATGTAAAACAATATGAAACACTATAAAACTAATAAAACAATATAAAACTATATAAAACTAAATGAAACTATATAATACTATATAAGACTATATAAAACTATATAAAACTAAATGAAACTATATAATACTATATAAAACTACATAAAACTATATAAAACTAAATGAAACTATATAATAGTATATAAAACTATATGGAACTATAGAAAACTATATAAAACTATATAAAACAATATTAAACTATATAAAACTAATAAGATTATATAAAACTATATAAAACTATATAAAACTATATAAAACTATATAAAACTATATAAAACTATATAAAACTATATAATACTATATAAAACAATATGAATCTATATAAAACTAATAATACTATATAAAACTATACAAAACTATATAAAACTATATAAAACTATATAAAACTATATAAAACTATATAAAACTACATAAAACTATTAAAACAATATAAAACTATATAAAACTATATAAAACTATATAAAACTATATAATATTATATAAATCTATATGAAAATATATTAAACTGTATAAAACTATATAAAACTATATAAAACTATATTAAACTATATAAAACTAATAATACTATATGAAACTATATAAAACTATATAAAACTACATAAAACTATATGAAACTACATAAAACTAATAAAACAATATAAATGTATATAAAACTATTTAAAACTATATAAAAACTATATGAAACTATATAATACTAATAAAACTATATAAAACTATATAAAACTATATAAAACTATATAAAACTATATGAAACTATATAATACTATATAAAACAATATGAATCTATATAAAACTAATAAAACTATATAAAACTATACAAAACTATATAAAACTATATAAAACTATATAAAACTATATAAAACTATATAAAACTATATAAAACTATATAAAACTATATGAAGCTATATAAAAGTAATAAAACTATATAAAACTATATAAAACTATATAAAACTATATAAAACTATATAAAACTAATCAATCTATATAAAACTATATAAAACTATATAAAACTAATCAATCTATATAAAACTATATAAAACTATACAAAACAATATAAAACTATATGAAACTATATAAAACTATATAAAACTATATAAAAATTAATGAAACTACATAATACTATATAAAACTATGGAAAACTATATAAAACTATATAAAACTATATAAAACTATATAAAACTATATGAAACTATATAAAACAATATGAAACTATATTAAACTATATAAAACTATATGAAACTATATAGAACTATATAAAACTATATAATAGTAATAAAACTGTATAAATCTATATAATACTATATAAAACTATATAAAACTATATAGAACTATATAAAACTAATAAAACTATATAATACTATATAGAACTATATTAAACTATTTAAAACTGTATTAAAACTATATTAAACTATATAAAACTATATAAAACTAATAAAACAATATAAAACTATATAAAACTATATGAAACTATATAAAACTATATAAAACTATATAAAACTATATAAAACTTAATAAAACTATACAAAACTATATAACACTATATAAAACTATATAAAACTATATAAAACTATATAAAACTAAATGAAACTATATAAAACTATATAAAACTAACAAAACTATATAAAACCATATAAAACTATATAATACTATAAGAAACTATATGAAACTATATAAAACTATATAAAACTAATAAGATTATATAAAACTATATAAAACTATATAAAACTATATAAAACTATATAAAACTATATAATACTATATAAATCTATATGAAAATATATTAAACTGTATAAAACTATATAAAACTATATAAAACTATATAAAACTATATAAAACTATATTAAACTATATAAAACTAATAATACTATATGAAACTATATAAATCTATATAAAACTACATAAAACTATATGAAACTACATAAAACTAATAAAACAATATAAAAGTATATAAAACTATATAAAACTATATAAAAACTATATGAAACTATATAATACTAATAAAACTATATAAAACTATATAAAACTATATAAAACTATATAAAACTATATGAAACTATATAAAACTATATAAAACTATATAAAACTATATGAAACTATATAAAACAATATAAAACTATATAAAACTATATAAAACTATATGAAACTATATAAAACTAATAAAACAGTACAAAAGTATATAAAACTATATAAAACTAATAAAACTATATAAAACTATATAAAACTATATAAAACTATATAATACTATATAAAACAATATGAATCTATATAAAACTAATAAAACTATATAAAACTATACAAAACTATATAAAACTATATAAAACTATATAAAACTATATAAAACTATATAAAACTATATAAAACTATATAAAACTATATGAAGCTATATAAAACTAATAAAACTATATAAAACTATATAAAACTATATAAAACTATATAAAACTATATAAAACTAATCAATCTATATAAAACTATATAAAACTATACAAAACAATATAAAACTATATGAAACTATATAAAACTATATAAAACTATATAAAAATTAATGAAACTACATAATACTATATAAAACTATGTAAAACTATATAAAACTATATAAAACTATATAAAACTATATAAAACTATATGAAACTATATAAAACAATATGAAACTATATTAAACTATATAAAACTATATGAAACTATATAGAACTATATAAAACTATATAATAGTAATAAAACTGTATAAATCTATATAATACTATATAAAACTATATAAAACTATATAGAACTATATTATACTATTTAAAACTGTATTAAAACTATATAAAACTATATAAAACCATATAAAACTAATAAAACTGTATAAAACTGTATAAAACTGTATAATAAAATATAAAACTATATAAATGTATATAAAAATATATAAAACTATATAAAACTATATAAAACTGTATAAAACTATATAAAACTAATAAAACTATATAATACTATATAGAACTATATTAAACTATTTAAAACTGTATTAAAACTATATTAAACTATATAAAACTATATAAAACTAATAAAACAATATAAAACTATATAAAACTATATGAAACTATATAAAACTATATAAAACTATATAAAACTATATAAAACTTAATAAAACTATACAAAACTATATAACACTATATAAAACTATATAAAACTATATAAAACTATATAAAACTAAATGAAACTATATAAAACTATATAAAACTAACAAAACTATATAAAACCATATAAAACTATATAATACTATAAGAAACTATATGAAACTATATAAAACTATATAAAACTAATAAAACTATATAAAACTATATGAAACTATATAAAACTAATAAATCAATATAAAAGTATATAAAACTATATAAAACTATATAAAAACTATATGAAACTATATAATACTAATAAAACTATATAAAACTATATAAAACTATATAAAACTATATATAACTATATAAAACTATATAAAACTATATAAAACTATATGAAACTATATAAAACTATATAAAACTATATAAAACTATATAAAACTATATAAAACTATATAAAACTATATGAAACTATATAAAACAATATGAAACTATATTAAACTATATAAAACTATATGAAACTATATAGAACTATATAAAACTGTATAATAGTAATAAAACTGTATAAATCTATATAATACTATATAAAACTATATAAAACTATATAGAACTATATTATACTATTTAAAACTGTATTAAAACTATATAAAACTATATAAAACCATATAAAACTAATAAAACTGTATAAAACTGTATAATAAAATATAAAACTATATAAATGTATATAAAAATATATAAAACTATATAAAACTATATAAAACTGTATAAAACTATATAAAACTAATAAAACTATATAATACTATATAGAACTATATTAAACTATTTAAAACTGTATTAAAACTATATTAAACTATATAAAACTATATAAAACTAATAAAACAATATAAAACTATATAAAACTATATAAAACTATATAAAACTATATAAAACTATATGAAAATATATTAAACTGTATAAAACTATATAAAACTATATAAAACTATATAAAACTATATAAAACTATATAAAACTAATAAAACAATATAAAACTATATAAAACTATATAAAACTATATAAAACTATATAAAACGATATGAGGCTATATAAAACTAATAAAACTATATAAAACTATATAAAACTATATAAAACTATATAAAACTATATAAAACTAATCAAACTATATAAAACTATAAAAAACTATATAATACTATATAAAACTATATGAAATTATATGAAACTATATAAAAATATATAAAACTATATGAAACTATATAACACTATATAAATCTAATAAAACAAATAAAACTATATAAAACTATATAGTACTATATTAAACTATTTAAAACTGTATTAAAACTATATAAAACTATATAAAACTATATAAAACAATATGAAACTATATAAAACTATATAAAACTATGTAAAACTATATAAAACTGTATAAATCTAATAAAACAAATAAATCTATATAAAACTATATAGAACTATATTAAACTATTTAAAACTGTATTAAATCTATATAAAACTGTATAAAACTATATAAATCAATATAAAACAATATGAAACTATATAAAACTATATAAAACTATATAAAACTATATAAAATTATATGAAACTATATAAAACTATATAAAACTATATAAAACAATATGAAACTATATAAAACTAATAAAACAATATAGAACTATATAAAACTAAATGAAACTATATAATACTATATAAAACAATATGAAACTATATAATACTATATAAAATTATATAAAACTATATAAAACCATATGAAACTATATAAAACTAATAAAACAATATAATATATAAAATTAAATGAAACTATATAATACTATATAAAAGTATATGAAACTATATAATACTATATAAAACTATATAAAACTATATTAAACTATATAAAACTATATAAAACTATACAAAATTATATAAAACTATATAAAACTATATGAAACTATATAAAACTATATAAAACTATGTAGAACTATATAAAACTATATAAATCTAATAAAACAAATAAAACTATATAAAACTATATAGAACTATATTAAACTATATAAAACTGTATATTACTATATAAAACTATATAAAACTGTATAAAACTATATAAAACTAATAAAACAAATAAAACTATACAAAACTATATAGAACTATATTAAACTATTTAAAACTGTATTAAAACTATATAAAACTATATAACACTATATGAAACTATATAAAACTATATAGAACTATATTAAACTATTTAAAACTCTATTAAAACTACATAAAACTATATAAAACTATATAAAACAATATGAATCTGTATAAAACTGTATAAAACTATATAAAACAATATAAAACTATATAAAACTAATAAAACAATATAAAACTATATAAAACTAAATGAAACTATATAATACTATATAAAACTATATCAAACTATATAAAACTATATAAAACTATATAACACTATATTAAACTATATAAAACTATATAATACTATATAAAACTATATGAAACTATATAATACTATATAAAACTATATAAAACTATATAAAACTAAATGAAACTATATAATACTATATAAAACTATATGAAACTATATATAAGACTATATAACACTGTATAAAACTATATTAAACTATATAAAACTATATAAAAATATAAAACTATATGAAACTATATAAAACTATATAAAACTATATAAAACTATATGAGACTATATAAAACTATATAAAACTATATAAAACTATATGAAACTATTTAAAACTAATAAAACAGTATAAAACTATATAAAACTATATAAAACTATATAAAACTATATAAAACTATAAAAAACTATATAAAACTATATAAAACTATATAAAACTAATAACACTATATAAAACTATATAAAACTATATGAAACTATATAAAACTATGTGAAACTATATAAAACTATATTAAACTATATAAAACTATATAATACTATATAAAACTAATAAAACTATATAAAAGTATATAAAACTATATAAAAGTATACAAAATGATAAAGAACTATATAAAACTATTTAAAACTATATAAAATTATATAAAACTATATAAAACTATACAAAATTATAAAGAACTATATAAAACTATATAAAACTGTATAAAAATATATAAAACTAATAAAACTATATAAAACTATATAAAACTATATAAAACTATATGAAACTATATAAAACTAATAAAACTATATAATACTATATAAAACAATATGAAACTATATAAAACTATATAAAACTAATAAAACCATATAAAACTATATAAAACTATATAAAACTAATAAAACTATATAATACTATATAATACTATATAAAACTATATAAAACTAATAAAACTATATAAAACTATATGGAACTATATTAAACTATTTAAAACTGTATTAAAACTATATAAAACTATATAAAACTATATAAAACAATATAAAACTATATAAAACTATATAAAACTATATAAAACTATATTAAACTATATAAAACAATTTAAAACTACATAAAACTATATGAAACTATATAAAACTATATAAAACTATATAAAACTATATGAAACTATATAAAACTATATAAAAATATATAAAACTATATGAAACTATTTAAAACTAATAAAACAATATAAAACTATATAAAACTATATAAAACTATATAAAACTATATAAAACTATATAAAACTAATAAACCTATATAAAACTATATAAAACTATATGAAACTATATAAAACTATGTGAAACTATATAAAACTATATTAAACTATATACAACTATATAATACTATATAAAACTAATAAAACTATATAAAAGTATATAAAACTAATAAAACTAATAAAATTATATAAAACTATATAAAACTATATGAAACTATATAAAACTATATAAAACTATATAAAACTATATAATACTATATAAAACAATATGAAACTATATAAAACTAATAAAACCATATAAAACTATATAAAACTATATAAAAATATATATAACAATATAAAACTATATAAATCTAATAAAACTACATAAAGCTATATAAAACTATATAATACTATATAATACTATATAAAACTATATAAAACTATATAAAACTATATTAAACTATATAAAACTATGTGAAACTATATAAAACTATATTAAACTATATAAAACTATATAATACTATATAAAACTAATAAAACTATATAAAAGTATATAAAACTATATAAAACTAATAAAACTATATTAAACTATATAAAACTATATAAAACTATATAAAACTAATAAAACTATATAAAACTATATAAAACTATATAAAACTATATAAAACTATATAACACTAATAAAACTATATAATACTATATAAAACTAATAAAACTATATAATACTATATAATACTATATAAAACTAATAAAGCTATATAAAAGTATATAAAACTATATAAAACTAATAAAACTATATAAAACTATATAAAACTATAGAAAACTATATGAAACTATATAAAACTATATAAAAATATATAAAACTATATGAAACTATATAAAACTATATGAAACTAATAAAACTATATAAAACCATATAATACTATATAAAACAATATGAAACTATATAAAACTATATAAAACTATATAAAACTATATAAAACTAATAAAACTATATAAAGCTATATAAAACTATATAAAACTATATGAAACTATATAAAACTATATAAAACTATATAAAACTATATAAAACTATATGAAACTATATAAAACTATATAAAAATATATAAAACCATATGAAACTATTTAAAACTAATAAAACAATATAAAACTATACAAAACTATATAAAACTATATAAAACTATATAAAACTAATAAACCTATATAAAACTATATAAAACTATATGAAACTATATAAAACTATGTGAAACTATATAAAACTATATTAAACTATATAAAACTATATAATACTATATAAAACTAATAAAACTATATAAAAGTATATAAAACTATATAAAACTAATAAAACTATATAAAACTATATAAAACTATATAAAACTATATAAAACTATATGAAACTATATAAAACTAATAAAACTATATAAAACTATATGAAACTATATAAAACTATATAAAACTAATAAAACTATATAAAACCATATAATACTATATAAAACAATATGAAACTATATAAAACTAATAAAACCATATAAAACTATATAAAACTATATAAAACTATATAAAACTATATAAAACTATATAAAACTAATAAAACTATATAAAGCTATATAAAACTATATAATACTATATAATACTATATAAAACTATATAAAAGTATATAAAACTATATAAAACTATATAAAACTATATAAAACTATATAAAACTATATAAAACTATATAAAACTATATAAAACTATATAAAACTATATAATACTATATAATACTATATAAAACTATATAAAACTATATTAAACTATATAAAACTATATAACAATATTAAGACTATATAAAACTATATAAAACTAATAAAACTATATAAATCTATATAAAACTAATAAATCTATATAAAGCTATATAAAACTATATAATTCTATATAAAACTATATAAAACTATATAAAACTATATAAAACTATACAAAACTATATAAAACTATATAAAACTATATAAAAGTAATAAAACTATATAAAGCTATATAAAACTATATAATACTATATAAAACTATATAAAACTATATTAAACTATATAAACTATATAAAACTATATAAAACTATATGAAACTATATGAAACTATATAAAAATATATAAAACTATATGAAACTATATAAAACTATGTGAAACTATATAAAATTATATTAAACTATATAAAACTATATAATACTATATAAAACTAATAAAACTATATAAAAGTATATAAAACTATATAAAACTATATAAAACTATATAAAACTAATAAAACTATATAAAGCTATATAAAACTATATAAAACTATATGAAACTATATAAAACTATATAAAACTAATAAAACTAATAAAACTATATAAAACTAATAAAACTATATAAAACTATATAATACTATATAAAACAATATGAAACTATATAAAACTATATGAAACTATATAAAACTAATAAAACTATATAAAACTATATGAAACTATATAAAACTATATAAAACTATATAAAACTAATAAAACTATATAAAACTATATAAAACTATATAAAACTGTATAAAACTATATAGAACTATATTAAACTATTTAAAACTGTATTAAAACTATATAAAACTATATAAAACTATATAAAACTATATGAAACTATATAAAACTATTTAAACTATATAAAACTATATAAAACTATATGAAACTATATAAAACTCTATAAAACTATATAAAACTATATAATACTATATAAAACAATATGAAACTACATAAAACTATATGAAACTATATAAAACTAATAAAACTATATAAAGCTATATGAAACTATATAAACCTATATAAAACTATATAAAACTAATAAAACTATATAAAACTATATAATACTATATAAAACAATATGAAACTATATAAAACTAATAAAACCATATAAAACTATATGAAACTATATAAAACTATATAAAAATATATAAAACTATATGAAACTATTTAAAACTAATAAAACAATATAAAACTATATAAAACTATATAAAACTATATAAAACTATATAAAACTATATAAAACTATATCAAACTATATAAAACTATATAATACTATATAAACCAATATGAAACTATATAAAACTAATAAAACTATATAAAACTATATAAAACTATATAAAACTATATAAAACTGTATAAAATTATATAAAACTAATAAAACTATATAAAACTATATAGAACTATATTAAACTATTTAAAACTGTATTAAAACTATATAAAGCTATATAAAACTATATAAAACTATATAAAACTATATAAAACTATATAAAACTATATAAAACTATATAAAACTATATTAAACTATATAAAACTATATAAAACTATATAAAACTATATAAAACTATATGAAACTATATAAAACTATATAAAACTATATAACACTATATAAAACTATATGAAACTATATAAAACTATGTGAAACTATATAAAACTATATTAAACTATATAAAACTATATAATACTATATAAAACTATATAAAACTATATTAAACTATATAAACTATATAAAACTATATAAAACTATATGAAACTATATAAAACTATATAAAACTAATAAATCTATATAAAGCTATATAAAACTATATAATTCTATATAAAACTATATAAAACTATATAAAACTATATAAAACTATACAAAACTATATAAAACTATATAAAACTATATAAAAGTAATAAAACTATATAAAGCTATATAAAACTACATAATACTATATAAAACTATATAAAACTATATTAAACTATATAAACTATATAAAACTATATAAAACTATATGAAACTATATAAAACTATATAAAACTAATAAATCAATATAAAGCTATATAAAACTATATAATTCTATATAAAACTATATAAAACTATATAAAACTATATAAAACTATACAAAACTATATAAAACTATATAAAACTATATAAAACTAATAAACCTATATAAAACTATATAATACTATATAAAACAATATGAATCTATATAAAACTAATAAAACCATATAAAAATATATAAAACTATATAAAACTATATAAAACTATAAAAAACTAATAAAACTATATAAAGCTATATAAAACCATATAATACTATATAAAACTATATAAAACTATATAAAACTATATGAAACTATATAAAACTAATAAAACTATATAAAACTATATGAAACTATATGAAACTATATAAAACTAATAAAACTATATAAAACTATATAATACTATATACAACAATATGAAACTATATAAAACTAATAAAACCATATAAAACTATATAAAACTATATAAAACTATATAAAACTATATAAAACTATATAAAACTAATAAAACTATATAAAGCTATATAAAACTATATAAAACTATATGAAACTATATAAAACTATATAAAACTAATAAAACTAATAAAACTATATAAAACTAATAAAACTATATAAAACTATATAATACTATATAAAACAATATGAAACTATATAAAACTATATGAAACTATATAAAACTAATAAAACTATATAAAACTATATGAAACTATATAAAACTATATAAAACTATATAAAACTAATAAAACTATATAAAACTATATAAAACTATATAAAACTATATAAAACTATATAATACTATATAATACTATATAATACTATATAAAACTATATAAAACTATATAAAACTATATAAAACTATATAAAACTGTATAAAACTATATAAAACTATATAGAACTATATTAAACTATTTAAAACTGTATTAAAACTATATAAAACTATATAAAACTATATGAAACTATGTAAAACTATATAAAAATAATAGAACTATATAAAACTATATAGAACTATATTAAACTATTTAAAACCGTATTAAAACTATATAAAACTATATAAAACTATATAAAACTATATGAAACTATATAAAACTATTTAAACTATATAAAACTATATAAAACTATATGAAACTATATAAAACTAATAAAACCATATAAAACTATATGAAACTATATAAAACTATATAAAAATATATAAAACTATATGAAACTATTTAAAACTAATAAAACAATATAAAACTATATAAAACTATATAAAACTATATAAAACTATATAAAACTATATCAAACTATATAAAACTATATAATACTATATAAACCAATATGAAACTATATAAAACTAATAAAACTATATAAAACTATATAAAACTATATAAAACTGTATAAAATTATATAAAACTGTATAAAACTATATAAAACTATATAGAACTATATTAAACTATTTAAAACTGTATTAAAACTATATAAAGCTATATAAAACTATATAAAACTATATAAAACTATATAAAACTATATAAAACTATATAAAACTATATAAAACTATATTAAACTATATAAAACTATATAAAACTATATAAAACTATATAAAACTATATGAAACTATATAAAACTATATAAAACTATATAACACTATATAAAACTATATGAAACTATATAAAACTATGTGAAACTATATAAAACTATATTAAACTATATAAAACTATATAATACTATATAAAACTAATAAAACTATATAAAAGTATATAAAACTATATAAAACTATATAAAACTATATAAAACTAATAAAACTATATAAAACTATATAAAACTATATAAAACTATATAAAACTATATAATACTATATAAACCAATATGAAACTATATAAAACTAATAAAACTATATAAAACTATTAAAACTATATAAAACTATATAGAACTATATTAAACTATTTAAAACTGTATTAAAACTATATAAAACTATATAAAACTATATAAAACTATATAAAACAATATTAAACTATATAAAACTATATAAAACTATATAAAAACTATATGAAACTATATAAAACTATATAAAACTATATAAAACTATATGAAACTATATAAAACTATATAAAAATATATAAAACTATATGAAACTATTTAAAACTAATAAAACAATATAAAACTATATAAAACTATATAAAACTATATAAAACTATATAAAACTAATAAACCTATATAACACTATATAAAACTATATGAAACTATATAAAACTATATTATACTATATAAAACTATATTAAACTATTTAAAACTAATAAAACTATATAAAAGTATACAAAATGATAAAGAACTATATAAAACTATTTAAAACTATATAAAATAATATAAAACTATATAAAAACTATACAAAATTATAAAGAACTATATAAAACTATATAAAACTGTATAAAAATATATAAAACTAATAAAACTATATAAAACTATATAAAACTATATAAAACTAATAAAACTATATAAAGCTATATAAAACTATATAATACTATATAATACTATATAAAACTATATAAAAGTATATAAAACTATATAAAACTATATAAAACTATATAAAACTATATAAAACTAATAAAACTATATAAAGCTATATAAAACTATATAATACTATATATAACTATATAAAACTATATTAAACTATATAAACTATATAAAACTATATAAAACTATATAAAACTATATAAAACAATATAAAACTATATAAAACTATATAAAACTATATAATACTATATAAACCCATATGAAACTATATAAAACTAATAAAACTATATAAAACTGTATAAAACTATATAAAACTAATAAAACTATATAAAACTATATAGAACTATATTAAACTATTTAAAACTGTATTAAAACTATATAAAACTATTTAAAACTATATAAAACTATATAAAACTATATAAAACTATATAAAACTATATAAAACTATATAAAACTATATTAAACTATATAAAACTATGTAAAACTATATAAAACTATATGAAACTATATGAAACTATATAAAACTATATAAAACTATATGAAACTATATAAAACTATATAAAAATATATAAGAACTATATGAAACTATTTAAAACTAATAAAACAATATAAAACTATATAAAACTATATAGAACTATATAAAACTATATGAAACTATATAAAACTAATAAAACTATGTAAAACTATATGAAACTATATAAACTATATAAAACTAATAAAACTATATAAAACTATATAATACTATATAAAACAATATGAAACTACATAAAACTAATAAACCATATAAAACTATATAAAACTATATAAAACTATATAAAACTATATAAACTATATAAACTATATAAAACTATATAAAACTATATAAAACTAATAAAACTATATAAAGCTATATAAAACTATATAATACTATATAATACTATATAAAACTATATAAAAGTATATAAAACTATATAAAACTATATAAAACTGTATAAAACTATATAAAACTAATAAAACTATATAAAGCTATATAAAACTATATAAAACTATATAAAACTATATAAAACTATATAATACTATATAAAACTATATGAAACTATATAAAACTATGTGAAACTATATAAAACTATATTAAACTATATAAAACTATATAATACTATATAAAACTAATAAAACTATATAAAAGTATATAAAACTATATAAAAGTATACAAAATGATAATGAACTATATAAAATTATTTAAAACTATTTAAAATTATATAAAAAACTATATAAAAACTATACAAAATTATAAAGAACTATATAAAACTATATAAAACTATATAAAACTATATAAAACTATATGAAACTATATAAAACTAATAAAACTATATAAAACTATATGAAACTATATGAAACTATATAAAACTATATAACACTAATAAAACTATATAAAACTATATAAAACTAATAAAACTATATAATAATATATAATACTAAATAAAACTATACAAAACTATATAAAACTATATAAAACTATATAAAACTATATAAAACTATATAAAACTAATAAAACTGTATAAAGCTATATAAAACTATATAAAACTATATAAAACTATATAAAACTATATAATACTATATAAAACTATATAATACTATATAAAACTAATAAAACTATATAAAAGTATATAAAACTATATAAAAGTATACAAAATGATAAAGAACTATATAAAACTATTTAAAACTATATAAAATTATATAAAAAACTATATAAAACTATACAAAATTATAAAGAACTATATAAAACTATATAAAACTATATAAAACTATATAAAACTATATAAAACTATATGAAACTATATAAAACTAATAAAACTATGTAAAACTATATGAAACTATATAAAACTATATAAAACTAATAAAACTATATAAAACTATATAATACTATATAAAACAATATGAAACTATATAAAACTAATAAAACCATATAAAACTATATAAAACTATATAAAACTATATAAAACTATATAAAACTATATAAAACTAATAAAACTATATAAAGCTATATAAAACTATATAATACTATATAATACAATATAAAACTATATAAAAGTATATAAAACTATATAAAACTATATAAAACTGTATAAAACTATATAAAACTAATAAAACTATATAAAGCTATATAAAACTATATAAAACCTAATAAAACTATATAAAACTATATAAAACTATATTAAACTATATAAAACTATATGAAACTATATAAAACTATGTGAAACTATATAAAACTATATTAAACTATATAAAACAATATAATACTATATAAAACTAATAAAACTATATAAAGGTATATAAAACTATATAAAAGTATACAAAATGATAATGAACTATATAAAACTATTTAAAACTATATAAAATTATATAAAAAACTATATAAAACTATACAAAATTATAAAGAACTATATAAAACTATATAAAACTATATAAAACTATATAAAACTATATGAAACTATATAAAACTAATAAAACTATATAAAACTATATGAAACTGTATAAAACTATATAAAACTAATAAAACTATATAAAACTATATAATACTATATAAAACAATATGAAACTATATAAAACTAATAAAACCATATAAAACTATATAAAACTATATTAAACTATATAAAACTATATAAAACTATATAAAACTAATAAAACTATATAAAGCTATATAAAACTATATAAAACTATATGAAACTATATAAAACTATATAAAACTAATAAAACTATATAAAACTATATAAAACTATATAAAACTATATAAAACTATATAATACTATATAAAACTATATAATACTATATAAAACAATATGAAACTATATAAAACTATATGAAACTATATAAAACTAATAAAACTATATAAAACTATATGAAACTATATAAAACTATATAAAACTATATAAAACTATATAAAACTATATAAAACTATATAAAACTAATAAAACTATATAAAGCTATATAAAACTATATAATACTATATAATACTATATAAAACTATATAAAAGTATATAAAAGTATATAAAACTATATAAAACTATATAAAACTATATAAAACTAATAAAACTATATAAAGCTATATAAAACTATATAATACTATATAAAATTATATAAAACTATATTAAACTATATAAACTATATAAAACTATATAAAACTATATAAAACTATATAAAACTATATAAAACTATATAAAACTATATAAAACTATATAAACCCATATGAAACTATATAAAACTAATAAAACTATATAAAACTGTATAAAACTATATAAAACTAATAAAACTATATAAAACTATATAGAACTATATTAAACTATTTAAAACTGTATTAAAACTATATAAAACTATATAAAACTATATAAAACTATATAAAACTATATAAAACTATATACAACTATATAAAACTATATTAAACTATATAAAACTATATAAAACTAATAAAACTGTGTAAAAGTATATAAAACTATATAAAACTATATAAAACTATATAAAACTATATAAAACTAATAAAACTATATAAAACTATATAAAACTATATAAAATTATATAAAACTATATAAAACTAATAAAACTATATAAAACTCTATAAAACTATATAAAAGTATATAATACTATATAAAACAATATGAAACTATATAAAACTATATGAAACTATATAAAACTAATAAAACTATATAAAACTATATGAAACTATATAAAACTATATAAAACTATATACAACTATATAAAACTAATAAAACTATATAAAACTATATAATACTATATAAAACAATATGAAACTATATAAAACTAATAAAACCATATAAAACTATATAAAACTATATAAAACTATATAAAACTCTATAAAACTATATAAAACTATATAATACTATATAAAACAATATGAAACTATATAATACTATATAATACTATATAAAACTATATAAAAGTATATAAAACTATATAAAACTCTATAAAACTAGATAAAACTATATAAAACTATATAAAACTATATTAAACTATATAAAACTATATAACACTATTAAGACTATATAAAACTATATAAAACTAATAAAACTATATAAAACTATATAAAACTAATAAATCTATATAAAGCTATATAAAACTATATAATTCTATATAAAACTATAGAAAACTATATAAAACTATATAAAACTATACAAAACTATATAAAACTATATAAAAAATATATAAAGCTATATGAAACTATTTAAAACTAATAAAACAATATAAAACTATATAAAACTATATAAAACTATATAAAACTATATAAAACTATATAAAACTATATAAAACTATATAAAACTATATTAAACTATATAAAACTATATAATACTATATAAAACTAATAAAACTATATAAAAGTATATAAAACTATATAAAACTAATAAAACTATATAAAACTATATAAAACTATATAAAACTGTATAAAACAATATAAAACTAATAAAACTATATAAAACTCTATAAAACTAGATAAAACTATATAAAACTAATAAAATTATATAAAACTATATAAAACTATATGAAACTATATAAAACTATATAAAACTAATAAAACTAATAAAACTATATAAAACTAATAAAACTATATAAAACTATATAATACTATATAAAACAATATGAAACTATATAAAACTATATGAAACTATATAAAACTAATAAAACTATATAAAACTCTATAAAACTATATAAAACTATATAAAACTATATAAAACTATATGAAACTATATAAAACTATATAAAACTAATAAAACTAATAAAACTATATAATACTATATAAAACAATATAAAAACTATATAAAACTAATAAAACTAATAAAACTATATAAAACTAATAAAACTATATAAAACTATATAATACTATATAAAACGATATGAAACTATATAAAACTATATGAAACTATATAAAACTAATAAAACTATATAAAACTATATGAAACTATATAAAACTATATAAAACTATATAAAACGAATAAAACTATATAAAACTATATAATACTATTTAAAACAATATGAAACTATATAAAACTAATAAAACCATATAAAACTATATAAAACTATATAAAACTATATAAAACTATATAAAACTATATAAAACTAATAAAACTATATAAAGCTATATAAAACTAAATAATACTATATAAAACTATATAAAACTATATTAAACTATATAAAACTATATAAAACTAATAAAACTATATAAAACTATATAAAACTAATAAAACTATATAAAGCTATATAAAACTATATAAAACTATATAAAACTATATAAAACTATATAAAACTATATGAAACTATATAAAACTATATAAAACTAATAAAACTGTATAAAACTATATTAAACTATATAAAACTATATAAAACTAATAAAACTATATAAACTCTATAAACCTGTATAATACTATATAATACTATATAAAACTATATAAAACTATATAAAACTATATTAAACTATATAAAACTATATAAAACTAATAAAACTATATAAAGCTATATAAAACTATATAAAACTATATAAAACTATATAAAACTATATAAAACTATATAAAACTATATAATACTATATGAAACTATATAAAACTATGTGAAACTATATAAAACTATATTAAACTATATAAAACTATATAATACTATATAAAACTATATAAAACTATATAAAACTATATATAACTATATAAAACTATATAAAACTATATAAAACTAATAAAACTATATAAAGCTATATAAAACTAAATAATACTATATAAAACTGTATAAAACTATAAGAAACTATATAAAACTATATAAAACTAATAAAACTATATAAAACTATATAAAACTATATAATACTATATAATACTATATAAAATTATATAAAGCTATATAAAACTATATTAAACTATATAAAACTATATAACACTATATAAAACTATATAATACTATATAAAACTATATAAAACTATGTGAAACTATATAAAACTATATTAAACTATATAAAACTATATAATACTGTATAAAACTATATAAAACTATATAAAACTATATATAACTATATAAAACTATATAAAACTATATAAAACTAATAAAACTATATAAAGCTATATAAAACTAAATAATACTATATAAAACTGTATAAAACTATATTAAACTATATAAAACTATATAAAACTAATAAAACTATATAAAACTATATAAAACTATATAATACTATATAATACTATATAAAATTATATAAAGCTATATAAAACTATATTAAACTATATAAAACTATATAAAACTATATGAAACTATATAAAACTAATAAAACTATGTAAAACTATATGAAACTATATAAAACTATATAAAACTAATAAAACTATATAAAACTATATAAAACTATATAACACTATATAAAACAATATGAAACTATATAAAACTAATAAAACCATATAAAACTATATAAAACTATATAAAACTATATAAAACTATATAAAACTATATTAAACTAATAAAACTATATAAAGCTATATAAAACTATATAATACTATATAATACAATATAAAACTATATAAAAGTATATAAAACTATATAAAACTATATAAAACTGTATAAAACTATATAAAACTAATAAAACTATATAAAGCTATATAAAACTATATAAAACCTAATAAAACTATATAAAACTATATAAAACTATATAAAACTATATAAAACTATATGAAACTATATAAAACTATGTGAAACTATATAAAACTATATTAAACTATATAAAACTATATAATACTATATAAAACTAATAAAACTATATAAAGGTATATAAAACTATATAAAAGTATACAAAATGATAATGAACTATATAAAACTATTTAAAACTATATAAAATTATATAAAAAACTATATAAAACTATACAAAATTATAAAGAACTATATAAAACTATATAAAACTATATAAAACAATATGAAACTATATAAAACTAATAAAACTATATAAAACTATATGAAACTGTATAAAACTATATAAAACTAATAAAACTATATAAAACTATATAATACTATATAAAACAATATGAATCTATATAAAACTAATAAAACCATATAAAACTATATAAAACTATATAAAACTATATAAAACTATATAAAACTATATAAAACTAATAAAACTATATAAAGCTATATAAAACTATATAAAACTATATGAAACTATATAAAACTATATAAAACTAATAAAACTAATAAAACTATATAAAATTAATAAAACTATATAAAACTATATAATACTATATAAAACAATATGAAACTATATAAAACTATATGAAACTATATAAAACTAATAAAACTATATAAAACTATATGAAACTATATAAAACTATATAAAACTATATAAAACTAATAAAACTATATAAAACTATATAAAACTATATAAAACTATATAAAACTATATAATACTATATAATACTATATAATACTATATAAAACTATATAAAACTATATAAAACTATATTAAACTATATAAAACTATATAACAATATTAAGACTATATAAAACTATATAAAACTATATAAAACTATATAATACTATATAAACCAATATGAAACTATATAAAACTAATAAAACTATATAAAACTATATAATACTATATAAAACTGTATAAAACTATATAAAACCAATAAAACTATATAAAACTATATAGAACTATATTAAACTATTTAAAACTGTATTAAAACTATATAAAACTATATAAAACTATATAAAACTATATAAAACTATATAAAACTATATAAAACTATATAAAACTATATTAAACTATATAAACCTATATAAAACTATATAAAACTATATGAAACTATATAAAACTATATAAAACTATATAAAACTATATGAAACTATATAAAACTATATAATACTATATAAAACTAATAAAACTATATAAAAGTATATAAAACTATATAAAACTATATAAAACTAATAAAACTATATAAAACTATATAAAACTATATAAAACTATATAAAACTAATAAAACTATATAAAACTCTATAAAACTATATAAAACTATATAATACTATATAAAACAATATGAAACTATATAAAACTATATGAAACTATATAAAACTAATAAAACTATATAAAACTATATGAAACTATATAAAACTATATAAAACTATATAAAACTAATAAAACTATATAAATCTATATAATACTATATAAAACTGTATAAAACTATATAAAACTATTAAAACTATATAAAACTATATAAAACTATATAAAACTATATAATACTATATAAACCCATATGAAACTATATAAAACTAATAAAACTATATAAAACTGTATAAAACTATATAAAACTAATAAAACTATATAAAACTATATAGAACTATATTAAACTATTTAAAACTATATAAAACTATATAAAACAAATAAACCTATATAAAACTATATAAAACTATATGAAACTATATAAAACTATGTGAAACTATATAAAACTATATTAAAGTATATAAAACTATATAATACTATATAAAACTAATAAAACTATATAAAAGTATATAAAACTATATAAAACTATATAAAACTAATAAAACTATATAAAACTATATAAAACTATATAAAACTATATAAACTATACAAAACTATATAACAGTAATAAAACTATATAAAGCTATATAAAACTATATAATACTATATAATACTATATAAAACTATATAAAACTATATTAAACTATATAAACTATATAAAACTATATAAAACTATATGAAACTATATAAAACTATATAAAACTAATAAATCTATATAAAGCTATATAAAACTATATAATTCTATATAAAACTATATAAAACTATATAAAACTATATAAAACTATACAAAACTATATAAAACTATATAAAACTATATAAAAGTAATAAAACTATATAAAGCTATATAAAACTATATAATACTATATAATACTATATAAAACTATATAAAACTATATAAAACTATATAAAACTATATAATACTATATAAACCAATATGAAACTATATAAAACTATATAAAACTATATAAAAGTATATAAAACTATATAAAACTAATAAACCTATATAAAACTATATAAAACTATATGAAACTATATAAAACTATGTGAAACTATATAAAACTATATAAACTATATAAAACTATATAATACTATATAAAACTAATAAAACTATATAAAAGTATATAAAACTATAGAAAACTATATAAAACTAATAAAACTATATAAAACTATATAAAACTATATAAAACTATATAAAACTATATTAAACTATATAATACTATATAAACCAATATGAAACTATATAAAACTAATAAAACTATATAAAACTATATAAAACTATATAAAACTCTATAAAACTATATAAAACTATTAAAACTATATAAAACTATATGGAACTATATTAAACTATTTAAAACTGTATTAAAACTATATAAAACTATATAAAACTATATAAAACTAATAAAACTATATAAAGCTATATAAAACTATGTAATACTATATAAAACTATATAAAACTATATTAAACTATATAAACTATATAAAACTATATAAAACTATATAAAACTATATAAAAACTATATAAAACTATATAAAACTATATAATACTATATAAACCCATATGAAACTATATAAAACTAATAAAACTATATAAAACTGTATAACACTATATAAAACTAATAAAACTATATAAAACTATATAGAACTATATTAAACTATTTAAAACTATATAAAACTATATGAAACAAATAAACCTATATAAAACTATATAAAACTATATGAAACTATATAAAACTATGTGAAAGTATATAAAACTATATTAAACTATATAAAACTATATAATACTATATAAAACTAATAAAACTATATAAAAGTATATAAAACTATATAAAAACTATATAAAACTATATAAAACTAATAAAACTATATAAAACTATATAAAACTATATAAAACTATATAAAACTATATAAAACTATATAAAACTAATAAAACTATATAAAACTTTATAAAACTATATAAAACTATATAATACTATATAAAACAATATGAAACTATATAAAACTATATGAAACTATATAAAACTAATAAAACTATATAAAACTATATGAAACTATATAAAACTATATAAAACTATATAAAACTAATAAAACTATATAAAACTATATAATACTATATAAAACAATATGAAACTATATAAAACTAATAAAACCATATAAAACTATATAAAACTATATAAAACTATATAAAAACTATATAAAACTATATAAAACTAATAAAACTATATAAAGCTATATAAAACTATATAATACTATATAATACTATATAAAACTATATAAAAGTATATAAAACTATATAAAACTATATAAAACTACATAAAACTATATAAAACTAATAAAACTATATAAAACTATATAAAACTATATAAAACTATATAAAAGTAATAAAACTATATAAAGCTATATAAAACTATATAATACTATATAATACTATATAAAACTATATAAAACTATATAAAACTATATAAAACTATATAAAACTATATAAAACTATATAAAACTATATAAAACTATATGAAACTATATAAAACTATATAAAACTATATAAAACTATATGAAACTATATAAACTATATAAAAATATATAAAACTATATGAAACTATTTAAAACTAATAAAACAATATAAAACTATATAAAACTGTATAAAACTATATAAAACTATATAAAACTATATAAAACTAATAAACCTATATAAAACTATATACAACTATATGAAACTATATAAAACTATATTAAACTATTTAAAACTAATAAAACTATATAAAAGTATACAAAATGATAAAGAACTATATAAAACTATTTAAAACTATATAAAACTATATAAAACTATATAAAACTATATAAAACTATATAAAACTATATTAAACTATATAAACTATATAAAACTATATAAAACTATATGAAACTATATAAAACTATATAAAACTATATAAAACTATATGAAACTATATAAAACTATATAAAAATATATAAAACTATATGAAACTATTTAAAACTAATAAAACGATATAAAACTATATAATACTATATAAAACTATATAAAAGTATATAAAACTATATAAAACTAATAAACCTATATAAAACTATATAAAACTATATGAAACTATATAAAACTATGTGAAACTATATAAAACTATATTAAACTATATAAAACTATATAATACTATATAAAACTAATAAAACTATATAAAAGTATATAAAACTATATAAAACTATATAAACCAATATGAAACTATATAAAACTAATAAAACTATATAAAACTATATAAAACTATATAAAACTGTATAAAACTATATAAAACTATTAAAACTATATAAAACTATATGGAACTATATTAAACTATTTAAAACTGTATTAAAACTATATAAAACTATATAAAACTAATAAAACTATATAAAGCTATATAAAACTATATAATAATATATAAAACTATATAAAACTATATTAAACTATATAAACTATATAAAACTATATAAAACTATATAAAACTATATAAAACTATATAAAACTATATAAAACTATATAGTACTATATAAACCCATATGAAACTATATAAACTAATAAAACTATATAAAACTGTATAAAACTATATAAAACTATATAGAACTATATTAAACGATTTAAAACTATATAAAACTATATAAAACAAATAAACCTATATAAAACTATATAAAACTATATGAAACTATATAAAACTATGTGAAACTATATAAAACTATATAAAACTATATAAAACTATATAAAACTATATAAAACAATTTGAAACTATATAAAACTATATGAAACTATATAAAACTAATAAAACTATATAAAACTATATGAAACTATATAAAACTATATAAACTATATAAAACTATATGAAACTATTTAAAACTAATAAAACAATATAAAACTATATAAAACTATATAAAACTATATAAAACTATATAAAACTATATAAAACTAATAAAACCTATATAAAACTATATAAAACTATATGAAACTATATAAAACTATATTAAACTATTTAAAACTAGATAAAACTATATGAAACTATATAAAACTTTATTAAACTATTTAAAACTAATAAAACTATATAAAAGTATACAAAATGATAAAGAACTATATAAAACTATTTAAAACTATATAAAATTATATAAAACTATATCAAACTATACAAAATTATAAAGAACTATATAAAACTATATAAAACTGTATAAAAATATATAAAACTAATAAAACTATATAAAACTATATAAAACTATATAAAACTATATGCAACTATATAAAACTAATAAAACTATATAAAACTATATGAAACTATATAAAACTATATAAAACTAATAAAACTATATAAAACTATATAATACTATATAAAACAATATGAGACTATATAAAACTAATAAAACCATATAAAACTATATAAAACTATATAAAACTATATAAAACTATAGAAAACTATATAAAACTATATAAAACTATATAAAGCTATATAAAACTATATAATACTATATAATACTATATAAAACTATATAAAACTAATAAAACTATGTAAAACTATATGAAACTATATAAAACTATATAAAACTAATAAAACTATATAAAACTATATAATACTATATAAAACAATATGAAACTATATAAAACTAATAAAACCATATAAAACTATATAAAACTATATAAAACTATATAAAACTATATAAAACTATATAAAACTATATAATACTATATAAACCAATATGAAACTATATAAAACTAATAAAACTATATAAAACTATATAAAACTATATAAAACTCTATAAAACTATATAAAACTATTAAAACTATATAAAACTATATGGAACTATATTAAACTATTTAAAACTGTATTAAAACTATATAAAACTATATAAAACTATATAAAACTAATAAAACTATATAAAGCTATATAAAACTATGTAATACTATATAAAACTATATAAAACTATATTAAACTATATAAACTATATAAAACTATATAAAACTATATAAAACTATATAAAACTATATAAAACTATATAAAACTATATAATACTATATAAACCCATATGAAACTATATAAAACTAATAAAACTATATAAAACTGTATAACACTATATAAAACTAATAAAACTATATAAAACTATATAGAACTATATTAAACTATTTAAAACTATATAAAACTATATAAAACAAATAAACCTATATAAAACTATATAAAACTATATGAAACTATATAAAACTATGTGAAACTATATAAAACTATATTAAACTATATAAAACTATATAATACTATATAAAACTAATAAAACTATATAAAAGTATATAAAACTATATAAAACTATATAAAACTAATAAAACTATATAAAACTATATAAAACTATATAAAACTATATAAAACTATATAAAACTAATAAAACTATATAAAACTCTATAAAACTATATAAAACTATATAATACTATATAAAACAATATGAAACTATATAAAACTATATGAAACTATATAAAACTAATAAAACTATATAAAACTATATGAAACTATATAAAACTATATAAAACTATATAAAACTAATAAAACTGTATAAAACTATATAATACTATATAAAACAATATGAAACTATATAAAACTAATAAAACCATATAAAACTATATAAAACTATATAAAACTATATAAAACTATATAAAACTATATAAAACTATATAAAACTAATAAAACTATATAAAGCTATATAAAACTATATAATACTATATAATACTATATAAAACTATATAAAAGTATATAAAACTATATAAAACTATATAAAACTACATAAAACTATATAAAACTAATAAAACTATATAAAACTATATAAAACTATATAAAACTATATAAAACTAATAAACCTATATAAAACTATATAAAACTATATGAAACTATATAAAACTATATTAAACTATTTAAAACTAATAAAACTATATAAAAGTATACAAAATGATAAAGAACTATATAAAACTATATAAAACTATATAAAACTATATAAAACTATATTAAACTATATAAAACTATATAAAAACTATATAAAACTGTATGAAACTATATAAAACTATATAAAACTATATAAAACTATATGAAACTATATAAAACTATATAAAAATATATAAAACTATATGAAACTATTTAAAACTAATAAAACGATATAAAACTATATAATACTATATAAAACTATATAAAAGTATATAAAACTATATAAAACTAATAAACCTATATAAAACTATATAAAACTATATGAAACTATATAAAACTATGTGAAACTATATAAAACTATATTAAACTATATAAAACTATATAATACTATATAAAACTAATAAAACTATATAAAAGTATATAAAACTATATAAAACTATATAAACCAATATGAAACTATATAAAACTAATAAAACTATATAAAACTATATAAAACTATATAAAACTGTATAAAACTATATAAAACTATTAAAACTATATAAAACTATATGGAACTATATTAAACTATTTAAAACTGTATTAAAACTATATAAAACTATATAAAACTAATAAAACTATATAAAGCTATATAAAACTATATAATAATATATAAAACTATATAAAACTATATTAAACTATATAAACTATATAAAACTATATAAAACTATATAAAACTATATAAAACTATATAAAACTATATAAAACTATATAATACTATATAAACCCATATGAAACTATATAAAACTAATAAAACTATATAAAACTGTATAAAACTATATAAAACTATATAGAACTATATTAAACGATTAAAACTATATAAAACTATATAAAACAAATAAACCTATATAAAACTATATAAAACTATATGAAACTATATAAAACTATGTGAAACTATATAAAACTATATAAAACTATATAAAACTATATAAAACTATATAAAACTAATAAAACTATATAAAACTCTATAAAACTCTATAAAACTATATAAAACTATATAATACTATATAAAACAATTTGAAACTATATAAAACTATATGAAACTATATAAAACTAATAAAACTATATAAAACTATATGAAACTATATAAAACTATATAAAACTATATAAAACTAATAAAACTATATAAAACTATATAATACTATATAAAACAATATGAAACTATATAAAACTAATAAAACCATATAAAACTATATAAAACTATATAAAACTATATAAAACTATATAAAACTATATAAAACTAATAAAACTATATTAAAGCTATATAAAACTATATAATACTATATAATACTATATAAAACTATATAAAAGTATATAAAACTATATAAAACTATATAAAACTATATAAAACTATATAAAACTAATAAAAACTATATAAAACTATATAAAACTATATAAAACTATATAAAAGTAATAAAACTATATAAAACTATATAAAACTATATAAAACTATATAAAACTATATAAAACTATATGAAACTATATAAAACTATATAAAACTATATAAAACTATATGAAACTATATAAAACTATATAAAAATATATAAAACTATATGAAACTATTTAAA
>NW_027475415.1:0-53280 GCF_051020985.1 Nomia melanderi | reverse complement strand
TATGTAAAAGTCTATAGAACTATATAAAACTATTTAAAGCTATATAAAACTATATAAACCTATACAAAACTCTATAGAACTATATAAAACTATATAAAACTATATGAAACTACATAAAAGTATATGCAACTAATAAAACTATATAAACCTATATAAAACGCTATAGAACTATATAAAACTATATAAAACTATATAAAACTATATAAAACTATATAAAACTATATAAAACTATATAAAACTATATAAAACTATATAAAACTATATAAAACTATATAAAACTATATAAAACTATATAAAACTAACAAAACTATATAAAACTATATAAAACTCTATAAAACTATATACAACTATATAAAACTATATTAAACTATATGAAACTATATAAAACTCTATAGAACTATATAAAACGATATAAAAGTATATAAAACTAACAAAACTATATAACCCTATATAAAACTCTATAGAACTATATAAAACTATATAAAACTATATAAAACTATATAAAACTAACAAAAACTATATAAAACTATATAAAACTATATGAAACAATATAAACCTATATAAAACTATATAAAACTATATTAAACTATATGAAACTATATAAAACTATATAAAACGATATAAAAGTATATAAAACTAACAAAACTATATAACCCAATATAAAACTCTATAGAACTATATAAAACTATATAAAACTATATAAAACTATATAAAACTATATAAAACTAACAAAACTATATAAAACTATATAAAACTATATAAAACTATATAAAACTATATAAACCTATGTAAAAGTCTATAGAACTATATAAAACTATTTAAAGCTATATAAAACTATATAAACCTATATAAAACTATATAAAAGTATATGAAACTAATAAAACTATATAAACCTATATAAAACGCTATAGAACTATAAAAAACTATATAAAACTATATAAAACAATATAAAACTATATAAAACTATATAAAACTAACAAAACTATATAAAACTATATAAAACTATATAAAACTCTATAGAACTATATAAAACTATATAAAACTATATAAAACTATATAAAACTAACAAAACTATATAAAACTATATAAAACTATATAAAACTATATAAAACTATATAAAACTAATAAAACTATATAAAACTATATAAAACTATATAAAACTAATAAAACTATATAAAACTATATAAAACTATATAAAACTATATACAACTAACAAAACTATATAAACCTATATATAACTCTATAGAAATATATAAAACTATATAAAACTATATAAAACTAATAAACCTATATAAAACTCTATAGAACTATATAAAACTATATAAAATACTATATAAAACTATATAAAACTAACAAAACTATATGAAACTATATAAAACTATACAAAACTATATAAAACTATATAAAACTAACAAAACTATATAAACCTATACAAAACTCTATCGAACTATATTAAACTATTTAAAACTATATAAAACTGACAAAACTATATAAAAGTATGTAAAACTATATAAAACTATATAAAACTATATAAAACTATATAAAACTATATAAAACTAACAGAACTATATAAAACTATATAAAACTATATAAAACTATATAAAACTAACAAAACTAAATAAACCTATACAAAACTCTATAGAACTATATAAAACTATTTAAAACTCTATAAAACTATATAAACCTATATAAAACTATATAAACCTACATAAAACTCTATAGAACTATATAAAACTATATAAAACTATATAAAAACTATATAAAACTCTATAGAACAATATAAAACTATATAAAACTATATAAAACTATATAAAACTATATAAAACAAACAAAACTATATAAAACTATATAAAAGTATACAAAACTATATAAAACTTTATAAAACTAACAAAACTATATAAAACTATATAAAACTATATAAAACTATATAAACCTATGTAAAAGTCTATAGAACTATATAAAACTATTTAAAGCTATATAAAACAATATAAACCTATATAAAACTCTATAGAACTATATAAAACTATTTAAAACTCTATAAAACTATATAAACCTATATAAAACTCTATAGAACTATATAAAACTATATAAAACTATATAAAACTATATAAAACTAACAAAACTATATGAAACTATATAAAACTATACAAAACTATATAAAACTATATAAAACTAACAAAACTATATAAACCTATACAAAACTCTATCGAACTATATAAAACTATTTAAAACTATATAAAACTGACAAAACTATATAAAACTATATAAAACTATATAAAACTATATAAAACTATATAAAACTATATAAAACTATATAAAAGTATATGCAACTAACAAAACTATATAAACCTATATAAAACGCTATAGAACTATATAAAACTATATAAAACTATATAAAACTATATAAAACTATATAAAACTATATAAAACTATATAAAACTATGTAAACATATATAAAACTCTATAGAACTATATAAAAGTCTATAAAACTATATAAAACTATATAAAACTATATTAAACTATATGAAACTATATAAAACTATATAAAACGATATAAAAGTATATAAAACTAACAAAACTATATAACCCTATATAAAACTCTATAGAACTATATAAAACTATATAAAACTATATAAAACTATATAAAACTAACAAAACTATATAAAACTATATTAAAACTATATAAAACTATATAAAACCTGTATAAAACTATATAGAACTATATAAAACTATATAAAACTAACAAAACTATATAAAACTATATAAAACTATATAAAACTATATAAACCTATATAAAACTCTATAGAACTATATAAAACTATATAAAACTATATAAAACTAACAAAATTATATGAAACTATATAAATCTATATAAAACTATATAAAACTATATAGAACCATATAAAACTATGTCAAACTATATAAAACTAATAAAACTATGTCTAACCACATAGGGCCAAATAAAACTATGTAAAACTATAAAATTCTATTAAAACTATATAAAAATATATAAAACTATATAAAACTATATAAAACTAACAAAACTATATAAACCTATACAAAACTCTATAGAACTATATAAAACTATATAAAACTATATAAAACTATATAAAACTATATAAAACTATATAAAACTATATAAACCTATATAAAACTCTATAGAACTATATAAAGCTATATAAAACTATATAAAACTAACAAAATTATATGAAACTATATAAAACTATATAGAACTATATAAAACTATATAAAACTATATAAAACTAACAAAACTATATAAAACTATATAAAACTATATGAAACTATATAAACCTACATGAAACTCAATAGAATTATATAAAACTATATAAAACTAACAAAACTATATAAACCTATGTAAAAGTCTATAGAACTATATAAAACTATTTAAAGCTATATAAAACTATATAAACCTATACAAAACTCTATAGAACTATATAAAACTATATAAAACTATATAAAACTACATAAAAGTATATGCAACTAATAAAACTATATAAACCTATATAAAACGCTATAGAACTATATAAAACTATATAAAACTATATAAAACTATATAAAACTATATAAAACTATATAAAACCTATATAAAACTATATAAAACTATATAAAACTTATATAAAACTATATAAAACTATATAAAACTATATAAAACTATATAAAACTATATAAAACTATATAAAACTAACAAAACTATATAAAACTATATAAAACTATATGAAACTATATAACACCTACATGAAACTCAATAGAATTATATAAAACTATATAAAAACTAACAAAACTATATAAACCTATGTAAAAGTCTATAGAACTATATAAAACTATTTAAAGCTATATAAAACTATATAAACCTATACAAAACTCTATAGAACTATATAAAACTATATAAAACTATATAAAACTACATAAAAGTATATGCAACTAATAAAACTATATAAACCTATATAAAACGCTATAGAACTATATAAAACTATATAAAACTATATAAAACTATATAAAACTATATAAAACTATATAAAACTATATAAAACTATATAAAACTATATAAAACTATATAAAACTATATAAAACTATATAAAACTATATAAAACTATATAAAACTATATAAAACTATATAAAAGCTATATAAAACTAACAAAACTATATAAACTATATAAAACTCTATAAAACTATATACAACTATATAAAACATATTAAACTATATGAAACTATATAAAACTCTATAGAACTATATAAAACGATATAAAAGTATATAAAACTAACAAAACTATATAACCCTATATAAAACTCTATAGAACTATATAAAACTATATAAAAACTATATAAAACTATATAAAACTAACAAAACTATATAAAACTATATAAAACTATATAAAACAATATAAACCTATATAAAACTATATAAAACTATATTAAACTATATGAAACTATATAAAACTATATAAAACGATATAAAAGTATATAAAACTAACAAAACTATATAACCCAATATAAAACTCTATAGAACTATATAAAACTATATAAAACTATATAAAACTATATAAAACTATATAAAACTAACAAAACTATATAAAACTATATAAAACTATATAAAACTATATAAAACTATATAAACCTATGTAAAAGTCTATAGAACTATATAAATCTATTTAAAGCTATATAAAACTATATAAACCTATATAAAACTATATAAAAGTATATGAACTAATAAACTATATAAACCTATATAAAACGCTATAGAACTATAAAAAAACTATATAAAACTATATAAAACAATATAAAACTATATAAAACTATATAAAACTAACAAAACTATATAAAACTATATAAAACTATATAAAACTCTATAGAACTATATAAAACTATATAAAACTATATAAAACTATATAAAACTAACAAAACTATATAAAACTATATAAACTATATAAAACTATATAAAACTATATAGAACTAATAAAACTATATAAAACTATATAAAACTATATAAAACTAATAAAACTATATAAAACTATATAAAACTATATAAAACTATATACAACTAACAAAACTATATAAACCTATATATAACTCTATAGAAATATATAAAACTATATAAAACTATATAAAACTAATAAACCTATATAAAACTCTATAGAACTATATAAAACTATATAAAACTATATAAAACTATATAAAACTAACAAAACTATATGAAACTATATAAAACTATACAAAACTATATAAAACTATATAAAACTAACAAAACTATATAAACCTATACAAAACTCTATCGAACTATATTAAACTATTTAAAACTATATAAAACTGACAAAACTATATAAAAGTATGTAAAACTATATAAAACTATATGAAACTATATAAAACTCTATAGAACTATATAAAACGATATAAAAGTATATAAAACTAACAAAACTATATAACCCTATATAAAACTCTATAGAACTATATAAAACTATATAAAACTATATAAAACTATATAAAACTAACAAAACTATATAAAACTATATAAAACTATATAAAACAATATAAACCTATATAAAACTATATAAAACTATATTAAACTATATGAAACTATAAAACTATATAAAACTATATAAAACTATATAAAACTATATAAAACTATATAAACCTATATAAAACTCTATAGAACTATATAAAACTATATAAAACTATATAAAACTATATAAAACTAACAAAACTATATAAAACTATATAAAACTATATAAAACTATATAAAACTAACAAAACTAAATAAACCTATACAAAACTCTATA
Organism: Nomia melanderi; assembly: GCF_051020985.1. Lineage (NCBI taxonomy): Eukaryota > Metazoa > Arthropoda > Insecta > Hymenoptera > Halictidae > Nomia > Nomia melanderi. The sequence goes on along the minus strand of NW_027475415.1, from coordinate 47,485 downwards.
GAACTATATAAAACTATTTAAAACTCTATAAAACTATATAAACCTATATAAAACTCTATAGAACTATATAAAACTATATAAAACTATATAAAACTATATAAAACTATATAAAACTAACAAAACTATATAAAACTATATAAAACTATATAAAACCATATAAAACTATATAAACCTATATTAAACTATATAAAACTATATAAAACTATATAAAACTCTATAGAAATATATAAAACTATATAAAACTATATAAAACTATATAAAACTAACAAAACTATATAAACCTATAAAAAACTCTATAGAACTTTATAAAACTATATAAAACTATATAAAACTATATAAAACTATATAATACTATATAAAACTATATAAAACTATATAAACCTATATAAAACTCTATAGAACTATTTAAAACTATATAAAACTATATAAAACTATATAAAACTAACAAAACTATATAAAACTATATAAAACTATATAAAACTATATAAAACTAACAAAACTAAATAAACCTATACAAAACTCTATAGAACTATATAAAACTATTTAAAACTCTATAAAACTATATAAACCTATATAAAACTCTATAGAACTATATAAAACTATATAAAACTATATAAAACTATATAAAACTCTATAGAATTATATAATACTATATAAAACTAGATAAAACTATATAAAAGTATATGCAACTAACAAAACTATATAAACCTATATAAAACGCTATAGAACTATATAAAACTATATAAAACTATATAAAACTATATATAACTATATAAAACTATATAAAACTATATAAAACTATGTAAACATATATAAAACTCTATAGAACTATATAAAAGTCTATAAAACTATATAAAACTATATAAAACTAACAAAACTATATAAAACTATATAAAACTATATAAAACTATATAAACCTATATAAAACTCTATAGAACTATATAAAACTATATAAAACTATATAAAACTAACAAAATTATATGAAACTATATAAATCTATATAAAACTATATAAAACTATATAGAACCATATAAAACTATGTCAAACTATATAAAACTAATAAAACTATGTCTAACCACATAGGGCCAAATAAAACTATGTAAAACTATAAAATTCTATTAAAACTATATAAAAATATATAAAACTATATAAAACTATATATAACTAACAAAACTATATAAACCTATACAAAACTCTATAGAACTATATAAAACTATTTAAAACTATATAAAACTATATAAACCTATATAAAACTCTAAAGGACTATATAAAACTATATAAAACTATATAAAACTATATAAAACTATATAAAACTAACAAAACTATATAAAACTATATAAAACTATATAAAAGTATATAAAACAATATAAAACTATATAAAACTATATAAAACTAACAAAACTATATAAAACTATATAAAACTATATAAAACTCTATAAAACTATATAAAACTATATAAAACTATATAAAACTATATTAAACTATATGAAACTATATAAAACTATATAAAACGATATAAAAGTATATAAAACTAACAAAACTATATAACCCTATATAAAACTCTATAAAACTATATAAAACTATTTAAAACTCTATAAAACTATATAAACCTATATAAAACTCTATAGAACTATATAAAACTATATCAAACTATATAAAACTATATAAAACTATATAAAACTAACAAAACTATATAAAACTATATAAAACTATACAAAACTATATAAAACTATATAAAACTAACAAAACTATATAAACCTATACAAAACTCTATAGAACTTTATAAAACTATATAAAACTATATAAAACTCTATAGAATTATATAATACTATATAAAACTATATAAAACTATATAAAAGTATATGAAACTAATAAAACTATATAAACCTATATAAAACGCTATAGAACTATATAAAACTATATAAAACTATATAAAACTATATAAAACTATATAAAACTATATAAAACTATCAAAACTATATAAAACTATATAAAACTATATAAAACTATGTAAAACTATCAAAACTATATAAACCTATACAAAACTCTATCGAACTATATAAAACTATATAAAACTATATAAACCTATATAAAACTCTATAGAACTATATAAAACTATATAAAACTATATAAAACTATATAAAACTAACAGAACTATATAAAAGTATATAAAACTATATAAAACTATATAAGACTAACAAAACTAAATAAACCTATACAAAACTCTATAGAACTATATAAAACTATTTAAAACTCTATAAAACTATATAAACCTATATAAAATTATATAAACCTACATAAAACTCTATAGAACTATATAAAACTATATAAAAGTAACAAAACTATATAAACCTATGTAAATGTCTATAGAACTGTATAAAACTATTTATAGCTATATAAAACTATATAAACATATATAAAACTATATAGAACTATATAAAACTATATAAAACCAACAAAACTATATAAAACTATATAAAACTCTATAAAACTATATAAACCTATATAAAACTCTATAGAACTATATAAAACTATATAAAACTATATAAAACTATATAAAACTATATAAAACAAACAAAACTATATAAAACTATATAAAAGTATACAAAACTATATAAAACTTTATAAAACTAACAAAACTATATAAAACTATATAAAACTAACAAAACTATATAAACCTATACAAAACTCTATCGAACTATATAAAACTATTTAAAACTATATAAAACTGACAAAACTATATAAAAGTATGTAAAACTATATAAAACTATATAAAACTATATAAACCTATATAAAACTATATAAAACTATATAAAACTATATAGACCTATATAAAACTCTATAGAACTATATAAAACTATATAAAACTATATAAAACTATATAAAACTAACAAAACTATATAAAACTATATAAAACTATATAAAACTAACAAAACTAAATAAACCTATACAAAACTCTATAGAACTATATAAAACTATTTAAAACTCTATAAAACTATATAAACCTATATAAAACTCTATAGAACTATATAAAACTATATAAAACTATATAAAACTATATAAAACTAACAAAACTATATAAAACTATATAAAACTATATAAAACTATATAAAACTAACAAAACTATATAAAACTATATAAAACTATATAAAACCATATAAAACTACATAAACCTATATTAAACTATATAAAACTATATAAAACTATATAAAACTATATAAAACTATATAAAACTCTATAGAATTATATAATACTATATAAAACTATATAAAACTATATAAAAGTATATGCAACTAACAAAACTATATAAACCTATATAAAACGCTATAGAACTATATAAAACCATATAAAACTATATAAAACTATATAAAACTATATAAAACTATATAAAACTATATAAAACTATGTAAACATATATAAAACTCTATAGAACTATATAAAAGTCTATAAAACTATATAAAACTATATAAAACTATATAAAACTATATTAAACTATATGAAACTATATAAAACTATATAAAACGATATAAAAGTATATAAAACTAACAAAACTCTATAGAACTATATAAAACTATTTAAAACTCTATAAAACTATATAAACCTATATAAAACTCTATAGAACTATATAAAACTATATAAAACTATATAAAACTATATAAAACTAACAAAACTATATAAAACTATATAAAACTATATAAAACCATATAAAACTATATAAACCTATATTAAACTATATAAAACTATATAAAACTATATAAAACTATATAAAACTCTATAGAATTATATAATACTATATAAAACTATATAAAACTATATAAAAGTATATGCAACTAACAAAACTATATAAACCTATATAAAACGCTATAGAACTATATAAAACCATATAAAACTATATAAAACTATATAAAACTATATAAAACTATATAAAACTATATAAAACTATGTAAAACTATATAAAACTAACAAAAGTATATAAACCTATACAAAACTCAATAGAACTATATAAAACTATTTAAAACTATATAAAACTATATAAACCTATATAAAACTATATAAAACTATATAAAACTATATAAAACTATATAAAACTAACAAAACTATATAAAACTCTATAAAACCAACAAAACTATATAAAACTCTATAAAACTCTATAAAACTATTTAAAACTATATAAAACTCTATAAAAGTATATAATGCTATATGAAACTATATAAAACTAACAAAACTATATAAACCTATATAAAACTATATAGAACTATATAAAACTATATAAACCTATACAAAACTCTATCGAACTATATAAAACTATTTAAAACTCTATAAAACTATATAAACCTATATAAAACTCTATAGGACTATATAAAACTATATAAAACTATCTAAAACTATATAAAACTATATATAACTATACAAAACTATATAACACTATATAAAATTAACAAAACTATATAAACCTATACAAAACTCTATAGAACTTTATAAAACTATATAAAACAATATAAAACTATATAAAACTATATAAAACTATATAAACCTACATAAAACTCTATAGAACTATATAAAACTATATAAAAGTAACAAAACTTTATAAACCTATGTAAAAGTCTATAGAACTGTATAAAACTATTTAAAGCTATATAAAACGCTATAGAACTATAAAAAACTATATAAAACTATATAAAACAATATAAAACTATATAAAACTATATAAAACTAACAAAACTATATAAAACTATATAAAACTATATAAAACTCTATAGAACTATATAAAACTATATAAAACTATATAAAACTATATATAACTAACAAAACTATATAAACCTATACAAAACTCTATAGAACTATATAAAACTATTTAAAACTATATAAAACTATATAAACCTATATAAAACTCTAAAGGACTATATAAAACTATATAAAACTATATAAAACTATATAAAACAAACAAAACTATATAAAACTATATAAAACTATATAAAAGTATATAAAACAATATAAAACTATATAAAACTATATAAAACTAACAAAACTATATAAAACCATATAAAACTATATAAAACTCTATAAAACTATATAAAACTATATAAAACTATATAAAACTATATTAAACTATATGAAACTATATAAAACTATATAAAACGATATAAAAGTATATAAAACTAACAAAACTATATAACCCTATATAAAACTCTATAGAACTATATAAAACTATATAAAACTATATAAAACTTTATAAAACTAACAAAACTATATAAAACTATATAAAACTATATAAAACTATATAAACCTATATAAAACTATATTAAACTATATGAAACTATATAAAACTATATAAAACGATATAAAAGTATATAAAACTAACAAAACTATATAACCCTATATAAAACTCTATAGAACTGTATAAAAGTATATAAAACTATATAAAACTTTATAAAACTAACAAAACTATATAAAACTGTATAAAACTATATAAAACTATATAAAACTATATTAAACTATATGAAACTATATAAAACTATATAAAACGATATAAAAGTATATAAAACTAACAAAACTATATAACCCTATATAAAACTCTATAAAACTATATAAAACTATTTAAAACTCTATAAAACTATATAAACCTATATAAAACTCTATAGAACTATATAAAACTATATCAAACTATATAAAACTATACAAAACTATATAAAACTATATAAAACTAACAAAACTATATAAACCTATACAAAACTCTATAGAACTTTATAAAACTATATAAAACTATATAAAACTATATAAAAGTATATGAAACTAATAAAACTATATAAACCTATATAAAACGCTATAGAACTATATAAAACTATATAAAACTATATAAAACTATATAAAACTATATAAAACTATATAAAACTATCAAAACTATATAAAACTATATAAAACTATATAAAACTATGTAAAACTATCAAAACTATATAAACCTATACAAAACTCTATCGAACTATATAAAACTATATAAAACTATATAAACCTATATAAAACTCTATAGAACTATATAAAACTATATAAAACTATATAAAACTATATAAAACTAACAGAACTATATAAAACTATATAAAACTATATAAAACTATATAAAACTATATAAAACTAACAAAACTAAATAAACCTATACAAAACTCTATAGAAGTATATAAAACTATTTAAAACTCTATAAAACTATATAAACCTATATAATATTATATAAACCTACATAAAACTCTATAGAACTATATAAAACTATATAAAAGTAACAAAACTATATAAACCTATGTAAATGTCTATAGAAATGTATAAAACTATTTATAGCTATATAAAACTATATAAAACTATATATAACTATATAAAAGTATATGAAACTAATAAAACTATATAAACCTATATAAAACGCTATAGAACTATATAAAACTATATAGAACTATATAAAACAATATAAAACTATATAAAACTATATAAAACTAACAAAACTATATAAAACTATATAAAACTATATAAAACTCTATAAAACTATATAAAAGTATATAAAACTATATTAAACTATATGAAACTATATAAAACTATATAAAACGATATAAAAGCATATAAAACTAACAAAACTATATAACCCTATATAAAACTCTATAGAACTATATAAAACTATATAAAACTATATAAAACTTTATAAAACTAACAAAACTATATAAAACTATATAAAACTATATAAAACTATATAAAACTAACAAAACTATATAAAACTATATAAAACTATGTAAGACTATATAAAACTAACAAAACTAAATAAACCTATACAAAACTCTATAGAACTATATAAAACTATTTAAAACTCTATAAAATTATATAAACCTATATAAAACTCTATAGAACTATATAAAACTATTTAAAACTCTATAAAACTATATAAACCTATATAAAACTCTATAGAACTATATAAAACTATATAAAACTATATAAAACTATATAAAACTAACAAAACTATATGAAACTATATAAAACTATACAAAACTATATAAAACTATATAAAACTAACAAAACTATATAAACCTATACAAAACTCTATCGAACTATATAAAACTATTTAAAACTATATAAAACTGACAAAACTATATAAAAGTATGTAAAACTATATAAAACTATATAAAACTATATAAAACTATATAAAACTATATAAAACTATATAAACCTATATAAAACTCTATAGAACTATATAAAACTATATAAAACTATATAAAACAATATAAAACTAACAAAACTATATAAAACTATATAAAATTATATAAAACTATATAAAACTAACAAAACTAAATAAACCTATACAAAACTCTATAGAACTATATAAAACTATTTAAAACTCTATAAAACTATATAAACCTATATAAAACTCTATAGAACTATATAAAACTATATAAAACTATATAAAACTATATAAAACTAACAAAACTATATAAAACTATATAAAACTATATAAAACTATATAAAACTAACAAAACTATATAAAACTATATAAAACTATATAAAACTATATAAAACTCTATAGAACTATATAAAACTATATAAAACTATATAAAACTATATAAAACTATACAAAACTATATAAAACTATATAAAACTAACAAAACTATATAAACCTATACAAAACTCTATAGAACTATATAAAACTATTTAAAACTATTTAAAACTATATGAAACTATGTAAACCTATATAAAACTCTAAAGAACTATATAAAACTATATAAAACTATATAAAACTATATAAAACTAACAAAACTATATAAAACTATATAGAACTCTATAGAACTATATAAAACTATTTAAAACTATATAAAACTATATAAAAGAGTAAGAAACTAATAAAACTATGTAAACCTATACAAAACGCTATAGAACTATATAAAACTATATAAAACTATATAAAACTATATAAAACTATATAAAACTATATAAAGCTATATAAAACTATATAAAACTATATAAAACTATATAAAACTATATAGACCTATATAAAACTCTATAGAACTATATAAAACTATATAAAACTATATAAAACTATATAAAACTAACAAAACTATATAAAACTATATAAAACTATATAAAACTATATAAAACTAACAAAACTAAATAAACCTATACAAAACTCTATAGAACTATATAAAACTATTTAAAACTCTATAAAACTATATAAACCTATATAAAACTCTATAGAACTATATAAAACTATATAAAACTATATAAAACTATATAAAACTAACAAAACTATATAAAACTATATAAAACTATATAAAACCATATAAAACTATATAAACCTATATTAAACTATATAAAACTATATAAAACTATATAAAACTATATAAAACTATATAAAACTCTATAGAATTATATAATACTATATAAAACTATATAAAACTATATAAAAGTATATGCAACTAACAAAACTATATAAACCTATATAAAACGCTATAGAACTATATAAAACCATATAAAACTATATAAAACTATATAAAACTATATAAAACTATATAAAACTATATAAAACTATGTAAACATATATAAAACTCTATAGAACTATATAAAAGTCTATAAAACTATATAAAACTATATAAAACTATATAAAACTATATTAAACTATATGAAACTATATAAAACTATATAAAACGATATAAAAGTATATAAAACTAACAAAACTCTATAGAACTATATAAAACTATTTAAAACTCTATAAAACTATATAAACCTATATAAAACTCTATAGAACTATATAAAACTATATAAAACTATATAAAACTATATAAAACTAACAAAACTATATAAAACTATATAAAACTATATAAAACCATATAAAACTATATAAACCTATATTAAACTATATAAAACTATATAAAACTATATAAAACTATATAAAACTCTATAGAATTATATAATACTATATAAAACTATATAAAACTATATAAAAGTATATGCAACTAACAAAACTATATAAACCTATATAAAACGCTATAGAACTATATAAAACCATATAAAACTATATAAAACTATATAAAACTATATAAAACTATATAAAACTATATAAAACTATATAAAACTATATAAAACTATATAAAACTATGTAAAACTATATAAAACTAACAAAACTATATAAACCTATACAAAACTCTATAGAACTATATAAAACTATTTAAAACTATATAAAACTATATAAACCTATATAAAACTATATAAAACTATATAAAACTATATAAAACTATATAAAACTAACAAAACTATATAAAACTCTATAAAACTAACAAAACTATATAAAACTGTATAAAACTCTATAAAACTATTTAAAACTATATAAAAGTATATAAAACTATATGAAACTAACAAAACTATATAAAACTATATAAAACTCTATAAAAGTATATAATGCTATGTGAAACTATATAAAACTAACAAAACTATATAAACCTATATAAAACTATATAGAACTATATAAAACTATATAAACCTATACAAAACTCTATCGAACTATATAAAACTATTTAAAACTCTATAAAACTATATAAACCTATATAAAACTCTATAGGACTATATAAAACTATATAAAACTATATAAAACTATATAAAACTATATATAACTATACAAAACTATATAACACTATATAAAATTAACAAAACTATATAAACCTATACAAAACTCTATAGAACTTTATAAAACTGTATAAAACAATATAAAACTATATAAAACTATATAAAACTATATAAACCTACATAAAACTCTATAGAACTATATAAAACTATATAAAAGTAACAAAACTTTATAAACCTATGTAAAAGTCTATAGAACTGTATAAAACTATTTAAAGCTATATAAAACTATATAAAACTATATAAAACTATATAAAAGTATATGCAACTAACAAAACTATATAAACCTATATAAAACGCTATAGAACTATATAAAACTATATAAAACTATATAAAACTATATAAAACTATATATAACTATATAAAACTATATAAAACTATATAAAACTATGTAAACATATATAAAACTCTATAGAACTATATAAAAGTCTATAAAACTATATAAAACTATATAAAACTAACAAAACTATATAAAACTATATAAAACTATATAAAACTATATAAACCTATATAAAACTCTATAGAACTATATAAAACTATATAAAACTATATAAAACTCACAAAATTATATGAAACTATATAAATCTATATAAAACTATATAAAACTATATAGAACCATATAAAACTATGTCAAACTATATAAAACTAATAAAACTATGTCTAACCACATAGGGCCAAATAAAACTATGTAAAACTATAAAATTCTATTAAAACTATATAAAAATATATAAAACTATATAAAACTATATATAACTAACAAAACTATATAAAACTATATAAAACTATATAAAACTATATAAAACTCTATAGAATTATATAATACTATATAAAACTATATAAAACTATATAAAAGTATATGCAACTAACAAAACTATATAAACCTATATAAAACGCTATAGAACTATATAAAACCATATAAAACTATATAAAACTATATAAAACTATATAAAACTATATAAAACTATATAAAACTATGTAAACATATATAAAACTCTATAGAACTATATAAAAGTCTATAAAACTATATAAAACTATATAAAACTATATAAAACTATATTAAACTATATGAAACTATATAAAACTATATAAAACGATATAAAAGTATATAAAACTAACAAAACTCTATAGAACTATATAAAACTATTTAAAACTCTATAAAACTATATAAACCTATATAAAACTCTATAGAACTATATAAAACTATATAAAACTATATAAAACTATATAAAACTAACAAAACTATATAAAACTATATAAAACTATATAAAACCATATAAAACTATATAAACCTATATTAAACTATATAAAACTATATAAAACTATATAAAACTATATAAAACTCTATAGAATTATATAATACTATATAAAACTATATAAAACTATATAAAAGTATATGCAACTAACAAAACTATATAAACCTATATAAAACGCTATAGAACTATATAAAACCATATAAAACTATATAAAACTATATAAAACTATATAAAACTATATAAAACTATATAAAACTATGTAAAACTATATAAAACTAACAAAACTATATAAACCTATACAAAACTCTATAGAACTATATAAAACTATTTAAAACTATATAAAACTATATAAACCTATATAAAACTATATAAAACTATATAAAACTATATAAAACTATATAAAACTAACAAAACTATATAAAACTCTATAAAACTAACAAAACTATATAAAACTCTATAAAACTCTATAAAACTATTTAAAACTATATAAAAGTATATAAAACTATATGAAACTAACAAAACTATATAAAACTATATAAAACTCTATAAAAGTATATAATGCTATATGAAACTATATAAAACTAACAAAACTATATAAACCTATATAAAACTATATAGAACTATATAAAACTATATAAACCTATACAAAACTCTATCGAACTATATAAAACTATTTAAAACTCTATAAAACTATATAAACCTATATAAAACTCTATAGGACTATATAAAACTATATAAAACTATATAAAACTATATAAACCTACATAAAACTCTATAGAACTATATAAAACTATATAAAAGTAACAAAACTTTATAAACCTATGTAAAAGTCTATAGAACTGTATAAAACTATTTAAAGCTATATAAAACTATATAAAACTATATAAAACTATATAAAACTATATAAAAGTATATGCAACTAACAAAACTATATAAACCTATATAAAACGCTATAGAACTATATAAAACTATATAAAACTATATAAAACTATATAAAACTATATATAACTATATAAAACTATATAAAACTATATAAAACTATGTAAACATATATAAAACTCTATAGAACTATATAAAAGTCTATAAAACTATATAAAACTATATAGAACCATATAAAACTATGTCAAACTATATAAAACTAATAAAACTATGTCTAACCACATAGGGCCAAATAAAACTATGTAAAACTATAAAATTCTATTAAAACTATATAAAAATATATAAAACTATATAAAACTATATATAACTAACAAAACTATATAAACCTATACAAAACTCTATAGAACTATATAAAACTATTTAAAACTATATAAAACTATATAAACCTATATAAAACTCTAAAGGACTATATAAAACTATATAAAACTATATAAAACTATATAAAACTAACAAAACTATATAAAACTATATAAAACTATATAAAAGTATATAAAACAATATAAAACTATATAAAACTATATAAAACTAACAAAACTATATAAAACTATATAAAACTATATAAAACTCTATAAAACTATATAAAACTATATAAAACTATATAAAACTATATTAAACTATATGAAACTATATAAAACTATATAAAACGATATAAAAGTATATAAAACTAACAAAACTATATAACCCTATATAAAACTCTATAGAACTATATAAAACTATATAAAACTATATAAAACTTTATAAAACTAACAAAACTATATAAAACTATATAAAACTATATAAAACTATATAAAACTATATAAAACTATATTAAACTATATGAAACTATATAAAACTATATAAAACGATATAAAAGTATATAAAACTAACAAAACTATATAACCCTATATAAAACTCTATAAAACTATATAAAACTATTTAAAACTCTATAAAACTATATAAACCTATATAAAACTCTATAGAACTATATAAAACTATATTAAACTATATGAAACTATATAAAACTATATAAAACGATATAAAAGTATATAAAACTAACAAAACTATATAACCCTATATAAAACTCTATAGAACTGTATAAAAGTATATAAAACTATATAAAACTTTATAAAACTAACAAAACTATATAAAACTGTATAAAACTATATAAAACTATATAAAACTATATTAAACTATATGAAACTATATAAAACTATATAAAACGATATAAAAGTATATAAAACTAACAAAACTATATAACCCTATATAAAACTCTATAAAACTATATAAAACTATTTAAAACTCTATAAAACTATATAAACCTATATAAAACTCTATAAAACTATATAAAACTATATCAAACTATATAAAACTATATAAAACTATATAAAACTAACAAAACTATATAAAACTATATAAAACTATACAAAACTATATAAAACTATATAAAACTAACAAAACTATATAAACCTATACAAAACTCTATAGAACTTTATAAAACTATATAAAACTATATAAAACTCTATAGAATTATATAATACTATATAAAACTATATAAAACTATATAAAAGTATATGAAACTAATAAAACTATATAAACCTATATAAAACGCTATAGAACTATATAAAACTATATAAAACTAACAAAACTAAATAAACCTATACAAAACTCTATAGAACTATATAAAACTATTTAAAACCCTATAAAACTATATAAACCTATATAATATTATATAAACCTACATAAAACTCTATAGAACTATATAAAACTATATAAACGTAACAAAACTATATAAACCTATGTAAATGTCTATAGAAATGTATAAAACTATTTATAGCTATATAAAACTATATAAACATATATAAAACTATATAGAACTATATAAAACTATATAAAACCAACAAAACTATATAAAACTATATAAAACTCTATAAAACTATATAAACCTATATAAAACTCTATAGAACTATATAAAACTATATAAAACTATATAAAACTATATAAAACTATATAAAACAAACAAAACTATATAAAACTATATAAAAGTATACAAGACTATATAAAACTTTATAAAACTAACAAAACTATATAAAACTATATAAAACTAACAAAACTATATAAACCTATACAAAACTCTATCGAACTATATAAAACTATTTAAAACTATATAAAACAGACAAAACTATATAAAAGTATGTAAAACTATATAAAACTATATAAAACTATATAAAACTATGTAAACATATATAAAACTCTATAGAACTATATAAAAGTCTATAAAACTATATAAAACTATATAAAACTAACAAAACTATATAAAACTATATAAAACTATATAAAACTATATAAACCTATATAAAACTCTATAGAACTATATAAAACTATATAAAACTATATAAAACTAACAAAATTATATGAAACTATATAAATCTATATAAAACTATATAAAACTATATAGAACCATATAAAACTATGTCAAACTATATAAAACTAATAAAACTATGTCTAACCACATAGGGCCAAATAAAACTATGTAAAACTATAAAATTCTATTAAAACTATATAAAAATATATAAAACTATATAAAACTATATATAACTAACAAAACTATATAAACCTATACAAAACTCTATAGAACTATATAAAACTATTTAAAACTATATAAAACTCTAAAGGACTATATAAAACTATATAAAACTATATAAAACTATATAAAACTAACAAAACTATATAAAACTAACAAAACTATATAAAACTATATAAAACTATATAAAAGTATATAAAACAATATAAAACTATATAAAACTATATAAAACTAACAAAACTATATAAAACTATATAAAACTATATAAAACTCTATAAAACTATATAAAACTATATAAAACTATATAAAACTATATTAAACTATATGAAACTATATAAAACTATATAAAACGATATAAAAGTATATAAAACTAACAAAACTATATAACCATATATAAAACTCTATAGAACTATATAAAACTATATAAAACTATATAAAACTTTATAAAACTAACAAAACTATATAAAACTATATAAAACTATATAAAACTATATAAAACTATATAAAACTATATTAAACTATATGAAACTATATAAAACTATATAAAACGATATAAAAGTATATAAAACTAACAAAACTATATAACCCTATATAAAACTCTATAAAACTATATAAAACTATTTAAAACTCTATAAAACTCTATAGAATTATATAATACTATATAAAACTATATAAAACTATATAAAAGTATATGAAACTAATAAAACTATATAAACCTATATAAAACGCTATAGAACTATATAAAACTATATAAAACTATATAAAACTATATAAAACTATATAAAACTATATAAAACTATCAAAACTATATAAAACTATATAAAACTATATAAAACTATGTAAAACTATCAAAACTATATAAACCTATACAAAACTCTATCGAACTATATAAAACTATATAAAACTATATAAACCTATATAAAACTCTATAGAACTATATAAAACTATATAAAACTATATAAAACTATATAAAACTAACAGAACTATATAAAACTATATAAAACTATATAAAACTATATAAAACTATATAAAACTAACAAAACTAAATAAACCTATACAAAACTCTATAGAACTATATAAAACTATTTAAAACCCTATAAAACTATATAAACCTATATAATATTATATAAACCTACATAAAACTCTATAGAACTATATAAAACTATATAAACGTAACAAAACTATATAAACCTATGTAAATGTCTATAGAAATGTATAAAACTATTTATAGCTATATAAAACTATATAAACATATATAAAACTATATAGAACTATATAAAACTATATAAAACCAACAAAACTATATAAAACTATATAAAACTCTATAAAACTATATAAACCTATATAAAACTCTATAGAACTATATAAAACTATATAAAACTATATAAAACTATATAAAACTATATAAAACAAACAAAACTATATAAAACTATATAAAAGTATACAAGACTATATAAAACTTTATAAAACTAACAAAACTATATAAAACTATATAAAACTAACAAAACTATATAAACCTATACAAAACTCTATCGAACTATATAAAACTATTTAAAACTATATAAAACAGACAAAACTATATAAAAGTATGTAAAACTATATAAAACTATATAAAACTATATAAAACTATATAAAACTATATAAAACTATATAAAACTATATAAAACTATATAAAACTATATAAAACTATATAAAACTAACAAAACTATATAAAACTATATAAAACTATATAAAACTATATAAAACTAACAAAACTAAATAAACCTATACAAAACTCTATAGAACTATATAAAACTATTTAAAACCCTATAAAACTATATAAACCTATATAAAACTCTATAGAACTATATAAAACTATATAAAACTATATAAAACTATATAAAACTAACAAAACTATATAAAACTATATAAAACTATATAAAACCATATAAAACTATATAAACCTATATTAAACTATATAAAACTATATAAAACTATATAAAACTCTATAGAAATATATAAAACTATATAAAACTATATAAAACTATATAAAACTAACAAAACTATATAAAACTATATAAAACTAACAAAACTATATAAACCTATACAAAACTCTATAGAACTTTATAAAACTATATAAAACTATATAAAACTCTATAGAATTATATAATACTATATAAAACTATATAAAACTATATAAAAGTATATGAAACTAATAAAACTATATAAACCTATATAAAACGCTATAGAACTATATAAAACTATATAAAACTATATAAAACTATATAAAACTAACAAAACTATATAAAACTATATAAAACTATATAAAACTATATAAACCTATATAAAACTCTATAGAACTATATAAAACTATATAAAACTATATAAAACTAACAAAATTATATGAAACTATATAAATCTATATAAAACTATATAAAACTATATAGAACCATATAAAACTATGTCAAACTATATAAAACTAATAAAACTATGTCTAACCACATAGGGCCAAATAAAACTATGTAAAACTATAAAATTCTATTAAAACTATATAAAAATATATAAAACTATATAAAACTATATATAACTAACAAAACTATATAAACCTATACAAAACTCTATAGAACTATATAAAACTATTTAAAACTATATAAAACTATATAAACCTATATAAAACTCTAAAGGACTATATAAAACTATATAAAACTATATAAAACTATATAAAACTAACAAAACTATATAAAACTATATAAAACTATATAAAAGTATATAAAACAATATAAAACTATATAAAACTATATAAAACTAACAAAACTATATAAAACTATATAAAACTATATAAAACTCTATAAAACTATATAAAACTATATAAAACTATATAAAACTATATTAAACTATATGAAACTATATAAAACTATATAAAACGATATAAAAGTATATAAAACTAACAAAACTATATAACCATATATAAAACTCTATAGAACTATATAAAACTATATAAAACTATATAAAACTTTATAAAACTAACAAAACTATATAAAACTATATAAAACTATATAAAACTATATAAAACTATATAAAACTATATTAAACTATATGAAACTATATAAAACTATATAAAACGATATAAAAGTATATAAAACTAACAAAACTATATAACCCTATATAAAACTCTATAAAACTATATAAAACTATTTAAAACTCTATAAAACTATATAAACCTATATAAAACTCTATAGAACTATATAAAACTATATTAAACTATATGAAACTATATAAAACTATATAAAACGATATAAAAGTATATAAAACTAACAAAACTATATAACCCTATATAAAACTCTATAGAACTGTATAAAAGTATATAAAACTATATAAAACTTTATAAAACTAACAAAACTATATAAAACTGTATAAAACTATATAAAACTATATAAAACTATATTAAACTATATGAAACTATATAAAACTATATAAAACGATATAAAAGTATATAAAACTAACAAAACTATATAACCCTATATAAAACTCTATAAAACTATATAAAACTATTTAAAACTCTATAAAACTATATAAACCTATATAAAACTCTATAGAACTATATAAAACTATATCAAACTATATAAAACTATATAAAACTATATAAAACTAACAAAACTATATAAAACTATATAAAACTATACAAAACTATATAAAACTATATAAAACTAACAAAACTATATAAACCTATACAAAACTCTATAGAACTTTATAAAACTATATAAAACTATATAAAACTCTATAGAATTATATAATACTATATAAAACTATATAAAACTATATAAAAGTATATGAAACTAATAAAACTATATAAACCTATATAAAACGCTATAGAACTATATAAAACTATATAAAACTATATAAAACTATATAAAACTATATAAAACTATATAAAACTATCAAAACTATATAAAACTATATAAAACTATATAAAACTATGTAAAACTATCAAAACTATATAAACCTATACAAAACTCTATCGAACTATATAAAACTATATAAAACTATATAAACCTATATAAAACTCTATAGAACTATATAAAACTATATAAAACTATATAAAACTATATAAAACTAACAGAACTATATAAAACTATATAAAACTATATAAAACTATATAAAACTATATAAAACTAACAAAACTAAATAAACCTATACAAAACTCTATAGAACTATATAAAACTATTTAAAACCCTATAAAACTATATAAACCTATATAATATTATATAAACCTACATAAAACTCTATAGAACTATATAAAACTATATAAACGTAACAAAACTATATAAACCTATGTAAATGTCTATAGAAATGTATAAAACTATTTATAGCTATATAAAACTATATAAACATATATAAAACTATATAGAACTATATAAAACTATATAAAACCAACAAAACTATATAAAACTATATAAAACTCTATAAAACTATATAAACCTATATAAAACTCTATAGAACTATATAAAACTATATAAAACTATATAAAACTATATAAAACTATATAAAACAAACAAAACTATATAAAACTATATAAAAGTATACAAGACTATATAAAACTTTATAAAACTAACAAAACTATATAAAACTATATAAAACTAACAAAACTATATAAACCTATACAAAACTCTATCGAACTATATAAAACTATTTAAAACTATATAAAACAGACAAAACTATATAAAAGTATGTAAAACTATATAAAACTATATAAAACTATATAAAACTATATAAAACTATATAAAACTATATAAAACTATATAAAACTATATAAAACTATATAAAACTAACAAAACTATATAAAACTATATAAAACTATATAAAACTATATAAAACTAACAAAACTAAATAAACCTATACAAAACTCTATAGAACTATATAAAACTATTTAAAACCCTATAAAACTATATAAACCCTATATAAAACTCTATAGAACTATATAAAACTATATAAAACTATATAAAACTATATAAAACTAACAAAACTATATAAAACTATATAAAACTATATAAAACCATATAAAACTATATAAACCTATATTAAACTATATAAAACTATATAAAACTATATAAAACTCTATAGAAATATATAAAACTATATAAAACTATATAAAACTATATAAAACTAACAAAACTATATAAAACTATATAAAACTAACAAAACTATATAAACCTATACAAAACTCTATAGAACTTTATAAAACTATATAAAACTATATAAAACTCTATAGAATTATATAATACTATATAAAACTATATAAAACTATATAAAAGTATATGAAACTAATAAAACTATATAAACCTATATAAAACGCTATAGAACTATATAAAACTATATAAAACTATATAAAACTATATAAAACTAACAAAACTATATAAAACTATATAAAACTATATAAAACTATATAAACCTATATAAAACTCTATAGAACTATATAAAACTATATAAAACTATATAAAACTAACAAAATTATATGAAACTATATAAATCTATATAAAACTATATAAAACTATATAGAACCATATAAAACTATGTCAAACTATATAAAACTAATAAAACTATGTCTAACCACATAGGGCCAAATAAAACTATGTAAAACTATAAAATTCTATTAAAACTATATAAAAATATATAAAACTATATAAAACTATATATAACTAACAAAACTATATAAACCTATACAAAACTCTATAGAACTATATAAAACTATTTAAAACTATATAAAACTATATAAACCTATATAAAACTCTAAAGGACTATATAAAACTATATAAAACTATATAAAACTATATAAAACTAACAAAACTATATAAAACTATATAAAACTATATAAAAGTATATAAAACAATATAAAACTATATAAAACTATATAAAACTAACAAAACTATATAAAACTATATAAAACTATATAAAACTCTATAAAACTATATAAAACTATATAAAACTATATAAAACTATATTAAACTATATGAAACTATATAAAACTATATAAAACGATATAAAAGTATATAAAACTAACAAAACTATATAACCCTATATAAAACTCTATAGAACTATATAAAACTATATAAAACTATATAAAACTTTATAAAACTAACAAAACTATATAAAACTATATAAAACTATATAAAACTATATAAAACTATATAAAACTATATTAAACTATATGAAACTATATAAAACTATATAAAACGATATAAAAGTATATAAAACTAACAAAACTATATAACCCTATATAAAACTCTATAAAACTATATAAAACTATTTAAAACTCTATAAAACTATATAAACCTATATAAAACTCTATAGAACTATATAAAACTATATTAAACTATATGAAACTATATAAAACTATATAAAACGATATAAAAGTATATAAAACTAACAAAACTATATAACCCTATATAAAACTCTATAGAACTGTATAAAAGTATATAAAACTATATAAAACTTTATAAAACTAACAAAACTATATAAAACTGTATAAAACTATATAAAACTATATAAAACTATATTAAACTATATGAAACTATATAAAACTATATAAAACGATATAAAAGTATATAAAACTAACAAAACTATATAACCCTATATAAAACTCTATAAAACTATATAAAACTATTTAAAACTCTATAAAACTATATAAACCTATATAAAACTCTATAGAACTATATAAAACTATATCAAACTATATAAAACTATATAAAACTATATAAAACTAACAAAACTATATAAAACTATATAAAACTATACAAAACTATATAAAACTATATAAAACTAACAAAACTATATAAACCTATACAAAACTCTATAGAACTTTATAAAACCATATAAAACTCTATAGAATTATATAATACTATATAAAACTATATAAAACTATATAAAAGTATATGAAACTAATAAAACTATATAAACCTATATAAAACGCTATAGAACTATATAAAACTATATAAAACTATATAAAACTATATAAAACTATATAAAACTATATAAAACTATCAAAACTATATAAAACTATATAAAACTATATAAAACTATGTAAAACTATCAAAACTATATAAACCTATACAAAACTCTATCGAACTATATAAAACTATATAAAACTATATAAACCTATATAAAACTCTATAGAACTATATAAAACTATATAAAACTATATAAAACTATATAAAACTAACAGAACTATATAAAACTATATAAAACTATATAAAACTATATAAAACTATATAAAACTAACAAAACTAAATAAACCTATACAAAACTCTATAGAACTATATAAAACTATTTAAAACCCTATAAAACTATATAAACCTATATAATATTATATAAACCTACATAAAACTCTATAGAACTATATAAAACTATATAAACGTAACAAAACTATATAAACCTATGTAAATGTCTATAGAAATGTATAAAACTATTTATAGCTATATAAAACTATATAAACATATATAAAACTATATAGAACTATATAAAACTATATAAAACCAACAAAACTATATAAAACTATATAAAACTCTATAAAACTGTATAAACCTATATAAAACTCTATAGAACTATATAAAACTATATAAAACTATATAAAACTATATAAAACTATATAAAACAAACAAAACTATATAAAACTATATAAAAGTATACAAGACTATATAAAACTTTATAAAACTAACAAAACTATATAAAACTATATAAAACTAACAAAACTATATAAACCTATACAAAACTCTATCGAACTATATAAAACTATTTAAAACTATATAAAACAGACAAAACTATATAAAAGTATGTAAAACTATATAAAACTATATAAAACTATATAAAACTATATAAAACTATATAAAACTATATAAAACTATATAAAACTATATAAAACTATATAAAACTAACAAAACTATATAAAACTATATAAAACTATATAAAACTATATAAAACTAACAAAACTAAATAAACCTATACAAAACTCTATAGAACTATATAAAACTATTTAAAACTCTATAAAACTATATAAACCTATATAAAACTCTATAGAACTATATAAAACTATATAAAACTATATAAAACTATATAAAACTAACAAAACTATATAAAACTATATAAAACTATATAAAACCATATAAAACTATATAAACCTATATTAAACTATATAAAACTATATAAAACTATATAAAACTCTATAGAAATATATAAAACTATATAAAACTATATAAAACTATATAAAACTAACAAAACTATATAAACCTATAAAAAACTCTATAGAACTTTATAAAACTATATAAAACTATATAAAACTATATAAAACTATATAATACTATATAAAACTATATAAAACTATATAAACCTATATAAAACTCTATAGAACTATTTAAAACTATATAAAACTATATAAAACTATATAAAACTAACAAAACAATATAAAACTATATAAAACTATATAAAACTATATAAAACTAACAAAACTAAATAAACCTATACAAAACTCTATAGAACTATATAAAACTATTTAAAACTCTATAAAACTATATAAACCTATATAAAACTCTATAGAACTATATAAAACTATATAAAACTATATAAAACTATATAAAACTAACAAAACTATATAAAACTCTATAGAATTATATAATACTATATAAAACTATATAAAACTATATAAAAGTATATGCAACTAACAAAACTATATAAACCTATATAAAACGCTATAGAACTATATAAAACTATATAAAACTATATAAACCTATATAAAACTCTATAGAACTATATAAAACTATATAAAACTATATAAAACTATATAAAACTAACAAAATTATATGAAACTATATAAATCTATATAAAACTATATAAAACTATATAGAACCATATAAAACTATGTCAAACTATATAAAACTAATAAAACTATGTCTAACCACATAGTGCCAAATAAAACTATGTAAAACTATAAAATTCTATTAAAACTATATAAAAATATATAAAACTATATATAACTAACAAAACTATATAAACCTATACAAAACTCTATAGAACTATATAAAACTATTTAAAAGTATATAAAACTATATAAACCTATATAAAACTCTAAAGGACTATATAAAACTATATAAAACTATATAAAACTATATAAAACTATATAAAACTAACAAAACTATATAAAACTATATAAAACTATATAAAACTATATAAAACCATATAAAACTAACAAAACTATATAACCCTATATAAAACTCTATAGAACTATATAAAACTATATAAAACTATATAAAACTTTATAAAACTAACAAAACTATATAAAATTATATAAAACTATATAAAACTATATAAAACTATATAAAACTATATTAAACTATATGAAACTATATAAAACTATATAAAACGATATAAAAGTTTATAAAACTAACAAAACTATATAACCCTATATAAAACTCTATAAAACTATATAAAACTATTTAAAACTCTATAAAACTATATAAACCTATATAAAACACTATAGAACTATATAAAACTATATTAAACTATATGAAACTATATAAAACTATATAAAACGATATAAAAGTATATAAAACTAACAAAACTATATAACCCTATATAAAACTCTATAGAACTGTATAAAAGTATATAAAACTATATAAAACTTTATAAAACTAACAAAACTATATAAAACTGTATAAAACTATATAAAACTATATAAAACTATATTAAACTATATGAAACTATATAAAACTATATAAAACGATATAAAAGTATATAAAACTAACAAAACTATATAACCCTATATAAAACTCTATAAAACTATATAAAACTATTTAAAACTCTATAAAACTATATAATCCTATACAAAACTCTATCGAACTATATAAAACTATATAAAACTATATAAACCTATATAAAACTCTATAGAACTATATAAAACTATATAAAACTATACAAAACTATATAAAACTAACAGAACTATATAAAACTATATAAAACTATATAAAACTATATAAAACTATATAAAACTAACAAAACTAAATAAACCTATACAAAACTCTATAGAACTATATAAAACTATTTAAAACTCTATAAAACTATATAAACCTATATAATATTATATAAACCTACATAAAACTCTATAGAACTATATAAAACTATATAAACGTAACAAAACTATATAAACCTATGTAAATGTCTATAGAAATGTATAAAACTATTTATAGCTATATAAAACTATATAAACATATATAAAACTATATAGAACTATATAAAACTATATAAAACAAACAAAACTATATAAAACTATATAAAACTCTATAAAACTATATAAACCTATATAAAACTCTATAGAACTATATAAAACTATATAAAACTATATAAAACTATATAAAACTATATAAAACAAACAAAACTATATAAAACTATATAAAAGTATACAAGACTATATAAAACTTTATAAAACTAACAAAACTATATAAAACTATATAAAACTAACAAAACTATATAAACCTATACAAAACTCTATCGAACTATATAAAACTATTTAAAACTATATAAAACAGACAAAACTATATAAAAGTATGTAAAACTATATAAAACTATATAAAACTATATAAAACTATATAAAACTATATAAAACTATATAAAACTATATAAAACTATATAAAACTATATAAAACTATATAAAACTAACAAAACTATATAAAACTATATAAAACTATATAAAACTATATAAAACTAACAAAACTAAATAAACCTATACAAAACTCTATAGAACTATATAAAACTATTTAAAACTCTATAAAACTATATAAACCTATATAAAACTCTATAGAACTATATAAAACTATATAAAACTATATAAAACTATATAAAACTAACAAAACTATATAAAACTATATAAAACTATATAAAACCATATAAAACTATATAAACCTATATTAAACTATATAAAACTATATAAAACTATATAAAACTCTATAGAAATATATAAAACTATATAAAACTATATAAAACTATATAAAACTAACAAAACTATATAAACCTATAAAAAACTCTATTGAACTTTATAAAACTATATAAAACTATATAAAACTATATAAAACTATATAATACTATATAAAACTATATAAAACTATATAAACCTATATAAAACTCTATAGAACTATTTAAAACTATATAAAACTATATAAAACTAACAAAACAATATAAAACTATATAAAACTATATAAAACTATATAAAACTAACAAAACTAAATAAACCTATACAAAACTCTATAGAACTATATAAAACTATTTAAAACTCTATAAAACTATATAAACCTATATAAAACTCTATAGAACTATATAAAACTATATAAAACTATATAAAACTATATAAAACTAACAAAACTATATAAAACTCTATAGAATTATATAATACTATATAAAACTATATAAAACTATATAAAAGTATATGCAACTAACAAAACTATATAAACCTATATAAAACGCTATAGAACTATATAAAACTATATAAAACTATATAAACCTATATAAAACTCTATAGAACTATATAAAACTATATAAAACTATATAAAACTAACAAAATTATATGAAACTATATAAATCTATATAAAACTATATAAAACTATATAGAACCATATAAAACTATGTCAAACTATATAAAACTAATAAAACTATGTCTAACCACATAGGGCCAAATAAAACTATGTAAAACTATAAAATTCTATTAAAACTATATAAAAATATATAAAACTATATAAAACTATATATAACTAACAAAACTATATAAACCTATACAAAACTCTATAGAACTATATAAAACTATTTAAAACTATATAAAACTATATAAACCTATATAAAACTCTAAAGGACTATATAAAACTATATAAAACTATATAAAACTATATAAAACTATATAAAACTATATAAAACTAACAAAACTATATAAAACTATATAAAACTATATAAAACTATATAAAACCATATAAAACTAAGAAAACTATATAAAACTATATAAAACTATATAAACCTATATAAAATTCTATAGAACTATATAAAACTATATAAAACTAACAAAACAATATAAACCTATATAAAACTATATAAACCTATATAAAACTGTATAAAACTATATAAAACCATATAAAACTAACAAAACTATATAAAACAATGTAAAACTATATAAAACGATATAAAACTATATAAAACCAACATAAGTATATAAACCTGTATAAAATTCTATAGAACTATATACAACTATATAAAACTATATAAAACTATATAAAACTAACAAAACTATATAAACCTATATAAAACTCTATAGAACTATATAAAACCATATAAGACTATATAAAACTATATAAAACTAACAAAACTATATAAAACTGTATAAAACTATATAAAACTATATAAAACTAACAAAACTAAATAAACCTATACAAAACTCTATAGAACTATATAAAACTATTTAAAACTCTATAAAACTATATAAACCTATATAAAACTCTATAGAACTATATAAAACTATATAAAACTATATAAAACTATATAAAACTAACAAAACTATATGAAACTATATAAAACTATACAAAACTATATAAAACTATATAAAACTAACAAAACTATATAAACCTATACAAAACTCTAACGAACTATATAAAACTATTTAAAACTATATAAAACTGACAAAACTATATAAAAGTATGTAAAACTATATAAAACTATATAAAACTATATAAAACTATATAAAACTATATAAAACTATATAAAACTATATAAACCTATATAAAACTAACAAAACTATATAAACCTATACAAAACTCTAACGAACTATATAAAACTATTTAAAACTATATAAAACTGACAAAACTATATAAAAGTATGTAAAACTATATAAAACTATATAAAACTATATAAAACTATATAAAACTATATAAAACTATATAAACCTATATAAAACTCTATAGAACTATATAAAACTATATAAAACTATATAAAACAATATAAAACTAACAAAACTATATAAAACTATATAAAACTATATAAAACTATATAAAACTAACAAAACTAAATAAACCTATACAAAACTCTATAGAACTATATAAAACTATTTAAAACTCTATAAAACTATATAAACCTATATAAAACTCTATAGAACTATATAAAACTATATAAAACTATATAAAACTATATAAAACTAACAAAACTATATAAAACTATATAAAACTATATAAAACTATATAAAACTAACAAAACTATATATAACTATATAAAACTATATAAAACTATATAAAACTCTATAGAACTATATAAAACTATATAAAACTATATAAAACTATATAAAACTATACAAAACTATATAAAACTATATAAAACTATATAAAACTATATAAAACTAACAAAACTATATAAAACTAACAAAACTATATAAAACTATATAAAACTATATAAAACTATATAAAACTATATAAAACCATATAAAACTATATAAACCTATATTAAACTATATAAAACTATATAAAACTAAATAAAACTATATAAAACTCTATAGAACTATATAAAACTATATAAAACTATATAAAACTATACAAAACTATATAAAACTATATAAAACTAACAAAACTATATAAACCTATAAAAAACTCTATAGAACTTTATAAAACTATATAAAACTATATAAAACTATATAAAACTCTATAGAATTATATAATACTATATAAAACTATATAAAACTATATAAAAGTATATGCAACTGATAAAACTATATAAACCTATATAAAACGCTATAGAACTATATAAAACTATATAAAACTATATAAAACTATATAAAACTGTATAAAACTATGTAAAACTATATAAAACTATATAAAACTAACAAAACTAAATAAACCTATACAAAACACTATAGAACTATATAGAACTATTTAAAACTCTATAAAACTATATAAACCTATATAAGACACTATAGAACTATATAAAACTATATAAAACTATATTCAACTAACAAAACTATATAAACCTATACAAAACTCTATCGAACTATATAAAACTATTTAAAACTATATAAAACTGACAAAACTATATAAAAGTATGTATAACTATATGAAACTATATAAAACTATATAAACCTATATAAAACTATGTAAAACTATATAAAACTAACAAAACTAAATAAACCTATACAAAACTCTATAGAACTATATAAAACTATTTAAAACTCTATAAAACTATATATACCTATATAAAACTGTATAGAACTATATAAAACTATATAACACTATATAAAACTATCAAAACTATATAAACCTATATTAAACTTTATAAAACTATATAAAACTATATAAAACTCTATAGAACTATATAAAACTATATAAAACTATGTAAAACTATATAAAATTAACAAAACTATAAAAAACTATATAAAACTATATAAAAGTATATAAAACTATATGAAACTAACAAAACTATATAAAACTATATAAAACTCTATAAAAGTATATAATGCTATATGAAACTATATAAAACTAACAAAACTATATAAACCTATATAAAACTAATAAAACTATATAAAACTATATAAAACTATATAAAACTATATAAAACTAACAAAACTATATAAAACTATATAAAACTATATAAAAGTATATAAAACAATATAAAACTATATCAAACTATATAAAACTAACAAAACTATATAAAACTATATAAAACTATATAAAACTCTATAAAACTACATAAAACTATATAAAACTATATTAAACTATATGAAACTATATAAAACTATATAAAACGATATAAAAGTATATAAAACTAACAAAACTATATAACCCTATATAAAACTCTCTAGAACTCTATAAAACTATATAAAACTATATAAAACTTTATAAAACTAACAAAACTATATAAAACTATATAAAACTATATAAAACTATATAAAACTAACAAAACTATATAAAACTATATAAAACTATGTAATACTATATAAAACTAACAAAACTAAATAAACCTATACAAAACTCTATAGAACTATATAAAACTATATAAAACTATATAAAACTAACAAAATTATATGAAACTATATAAATCTATATAAAACTATATAAAACTATATAGAACCATATAAAACTATGTCAAAATATATAAAACTAATAAAACTATGTCTAACCACATAGGGCCAAATAAAACTATGTAAAACTATAAAATTCTATTAAAACTATATAAAAATATATAAAACTATATAAAACTATATAAAACTAACAAAACTATATAAACCTATACAAAACTCTATAGAACTATATAAAACCATATAAAACCATATAAAACTAACAAAACTATATAAAACAATGTAAAACTATATAAAACTATATAAAACTAACAAAACTATGTAAAACTATGTAAAACTATATAAAACTATATAAAACTATATGAAACTATTTAAAACTATATAAAACTATATAAAACTATATAAAACTAACAAAACTATATAAAACTATATAAAACTATATAAAACTATATAAAACCATATAAAACTATATAAACCTATATTAAACTATATAAAACTATATAAAACTAAATAAAACTATATAAAACTCTATAGAACTATATAAAACTATATAAAACTATATAAAACTATACAAAACTATATAAAACTATATAAAACTAACAAAACTATATAAACCTATAAAAAACTCTATAGAACTTTATAAAACTATATAAAACTATATAAAACTATATAAAACTCTATAGAATTATATAATACTATATAAAACTATATAAAACTATATAAAAGTATATGCAACTGATAAAACTATATAAACCTATATAAAACGCTATAGAACTATATAAAACTATATAAAACTATATAAAACTATATAAAACTGTATAAAACTATGTAAAACTATATAAAACTGACAAAACTATATAAAAGTATGTATAACTATATGAAACTATATAAAACTATATAAACCTATATAAAACTATGTAAAACTATATAAAACTAACAAAACTAAATAAACCTATACAAAACTCTATAGAACTATATAAAACTATTTAAAACTCTATAAAACTATATATACCTATATAAAACTGTATAGAACTATATAAAACTATATAACACTATATAAAAGTATCAAAACTATATAAACCTATATTAAACTTTATAAAACTATATAAAACTCTATAGAAATATATAAAACTATATAAAACTATGTAAAACTATATAAAATTAACAAAACTATATAAAACTATATAAAACTATATAAAAGTATATAAAACTATATGAAACTAACAAAACTATATAAAACTATATAAAACTATATAAAAGTATATAAAACAATATAAAACTATATAAAACTATATAAAACTAACAAAACTATATAAAACTATATAAAACTATATATAACTCTATAAAACTATATAAAACTATATAAAACTATATTAAACTATATGAAACTATATAAAACTATATAAAACGATATAAAAGTATATAAAACTAACAAAACTATATAACCCTATATAAAACTCTATAGAACTCTATAAAACTATATAAAACTATATAAAACTTTATAAAACTAACAAAACTATATAAACCTATATAAAACTCTATAGAACTATATAAAACTATATAAAACTATATAAAACTATATAAAACTAACAAAACTATATAAAACTATATAAAACTATATACAACCATATAAAACTATATAAACCTATATAAAACTATATAAACCTACATAAAACTCTATAGAACTATATAAAACTATATAAAAGTAACAAAACTATATAAACCTATGTAAATGTCTATAGAACTGTATAAAACTATTTATAGCTATATAAAACTATATAAACCTATATAAAACTATATAGAACTATATAAAACTATTTAAAGCTATATAAAACAATATAAACCTATATAAAACTCTATAGAACTATATAAAACTATTTAAAACTCTATAAAACTATATAAACCTATATAAAACTCTATAGAACTATATAAAACTATATAAAACTATATAAAACTATATAAAACTATATAAAACTAACAAAACTATATGAAACTATATAAAACTATACAAAACTATATAAAACTATATAAAACTGACAAAACTATATAAAAGTATGTAAAACTATATAAAACTATATAAAACTATATAAAACTATATAAAACTATATAAAACTATATAAACGTATATAAAACTCTATAGAACTATATAAAACTATATAAAACTATATAAAACTATATAAAACTAACAAAACTATATAAAACTATATAAAACTATATAAAACTATATAAAACTATATAAAACTAACAAAACTATATAAACCTATACAAAACTCTATAGAGCTATATAAAACTATTTGAAACTCTATAAAACTATATAAACCTATATAAAACTCTATAGAACTATATAAAACTATATAAAACTATATAAGTCTATATAAAACTAACAAAACTATATAAAACTATATAAAACTATATAAAACCATATAAAACTATATAAACCTATATTAAACTATATAAAACTATATAAAACTATATAAAACTCTATAGAAATATATAAAACTATATAAAACTATATAAAACTATATAAAACTAACAAAACTATATAAACCTATAAAAAACTCTATAGAACTTTATAAAACTATATAAAACTATATAAAACTATATAAAACTATATAAAACTATATAATACTATATAAAACTATATAAAACTCTATAGAATTATATAATACTATATAAAACTATATAAAACTATATAAAAGTATATGCAACTAACAAAACTATATAAAACTATATAAAACTATATAAAACGATATAAAAGTATATAAAACTAACAAAACTATATAACCCTATATAAAACTCTATAGAACTATATAAAACTATATAAAACTATATAAAACTATATAAAACTAACAAAACTATATAAAACTATATAAAACTATATAAAACTATATAAACCTGTATAAAACTATATAGAACTATATAAAACTATATAAAACTAACAAAACTATATAAAACTATATAAAACTATATAAAACTATATAAACCTATATAAAACTCTATAGAACTATATAAAACTATATAAAACTATATAAAACTAACAAAATTATATGAAACTATATAAATCTATATAAAACTATATAAAACTATATATAACTATACAAAACTATATAACACTATATAAAACTAACAAAACTATATAAACCTATACAAAACTCTATAGAACTTTTTAAAACTATATAAAACTCTATAGAACTATATAAAACTATATAAAACTATATAAAACTATATAAAACTAACAAAACTATATGAAACTATATAAAACTATATAAAACTCTATAAAACTATATAAAACTATATAAAACTATATTAAACTATATGAAACTATATAAAACTAACAAAACTAAATAAACCTATACAAAACTCTATAGAACTATATAAAACTATTTAAAACTCTATAAAACTATATAAAAGTATATGAAACTAATAAAACTATATAAACCTATATAAAACGCTATAGAACTATATAAAACTATATAAAACTATATAAAACAATATAAAACTATATAAAACTATATAAAACTAACAAAACTATATAAAACTATATAAAACTATATAAAGCTCTATAAAACTATATAAAACTATATAAAACTATATTAAACTATATGAAACTATATAAAACTATATAAAACGATGTAAAACTAATAAAACTATATAAAACTATATACAACTAGCAAAACTATATAAACCTATATATAACTCTATAGAAATATATAAAACTATATAAAACTATATAAAACTATATAAAACTAATAAACCTATATAAAACTCTATAGAACTATATAAAATTATTTAAAACTCTATAAAACTATATAAACCTATATAAAACTCTATAGAACTATATAAAACTATATAAAACTATATAAAACTATATAAAACTAACAAAACTATATGAAACTATATAAAACTATACAAAACTATATAAAACTATATAAAACTAACAAAACTATATAAACCTATACAAAACTCTATCGAACTATATAAAACTATATAAAACTATATAAAACTATAGAAAACTAACAAAACTATATAAAACTATATAAAACTATATACAACCATATAAAACTATATAAACCTATATTAAACTATATAAAACTATATAAAACTATATAAAACTATATAAAACTCTATAGAAATATATAAAACTATATAAAACTATATAAAACTATATAAAACTAACAAAACTATATAAAACTATATAAAACTAACAAAACTATATAAAACTATATAAAACTCTATAAAACCATATAAACCTATATAAAACTCTATAGAACTATATAAAACTGTATAAAACTATATAAAACTATATAAAACTATACAAAACTATATAAAACTATATAAAACTAACAAAACTATATAAACCTATACAAAACTCTATAGAACTATATAAAACTATTTAAAACTATTTAAAACTATATGAAACTATGTAAACCTATATAAAACTCTAAAGAACTATATAAAACTATATAAAACTATATAAAACTATATAAAACTAACAAAACTATATAAAACTATATAAAACTCTATAGAACTATATAAAACTATTTAAAACTATATAAAACTATATAAAAGAATATGAAACTAATAAAACTATATAAACCTATATAAAACGCTATAGAACTATATAAAACTGTATAAAACTATATAAAACTATATAAAACTATATAAAACTATATAAAACTATGTAAACCTAGATAAAACTCTATAGAACTATATAAAACTCTATAAAACTATATAAAACTATATAAAACTATATA
Source organism: Nomia melanderi (assembly GCF_051020985.1). Classification (NCBI taxonomy): domain Eukaryota; kingdom Metazoa; phylum Arthropoda; class Insecta; order Hymenoptera; family Halictidae; genus Nomia; species Nomia melanderi. The sequence continues at coordinate 13,285 of NW_027475415.1, read as the reverse complement.
AAACTATATTAAACTATATGAAACTATATAAAACTATATAAAACGATATAAAAGTATATAAAACTAACAAAACTATATAACCCTATATAAAACTCTGTAGAACTATATAAAACTATGTAAAACTATATAAAACTATATAAAACTAACAAAACTATATAAAAGTATATAAAACTATATAAAACTATATAAACCTGTATAAAACTATATAGAACTATATAAAACTATATAAAACTAACAAAACTATATAAAACTATATAAAACTATATAAAACTATATAAACCTATACAAAACTCTACAGAACTATATAAAACTATATAAAACTATATAAAACTAACAAAATTATATGAAACTATATAAATCTATATGAAACTATATAAAACTCTATAAAAGTATATAATGCTATATGAAACTATATAAAACTAACAAAACTATATAAACCTATATAAAACTATATAGAACTATATAAAACTATATAAACCTATACAAAACTCTATCGAACTATATAAAACTATATAAAACTATATAAAACTATATAAAACTATATAAACCTACATAAAACTCTATAGAACTATATAAAACTATATAAAAGTAACAAAACTATATAAACCTATGTAAAAGTCTATAGAACTGTATAAAACTATTTAAAGCTATATCAAACTATATAAACCTATATAAAACTCTATAGAACTATATAAAACTATATAAAACTATATAAAACTATATAAAACTAACAAAACTATATAAAACTACATAAAACTATATAAAACTATATAAAACTATATTAAACTATATGAAACTATATAAAAGTATATAAAACTAACAAAACTATATAACCCTATATAAAACTCTATAGAACTATATAAAACTATATAAAACTATATAAAACTATATAAAACTATATAAAACTAACAAAACTATATAAAACTATATAAAACTATATAAAACTATAAAAACCTATATAAAACTATATAGAACTATATAAAACTATATAAAACTAACAAAACTATATAAAAGTATATAAAACTATATAAAACTATATAAAACTATATAAAAGTATATAAAACTATATAAAACTAACAAAACTATATAAAACTATATAAAACTATATAAAACTATATAAACCTACATAAAACTCAATAGAATTATATAAAACTATATAAAACTAACAAAACTATATAAACCTATGTAAAAGTCTATAGAACTATATAAAACTATATAAAACTAACAAAACTATATAAAACTATATAAAACTCTATAGAACTATATAAAACTATATAAAACTAACAAAACTATATAAAACTATATAAAACTATATAAACCTATGTAAAACTATATATAGAACTATATAAAACTATATAAAACTATATAAAACCATATAAAACTAACAAAACTATATGAAACAATGTAAAACTATATAAAACGATATAAAACTATATAAAACTAACATAACTATATAAACCTGTATAAAACTCTATAGAACTATATACAACAATATAAAACTAAATAAAACTAATAAAACTATAAAACTATATAAAACTCTATAAAACTATATACAACTATATAAAACTGACAAAACTGTATAAAAGTATGTAAAACTATATAAAACTATATAACACTATATAAAACTAACAAAACTATATAAACCTATATAAAACTATATAAAACTATATAAAACTATATAAAACTCTATAGAACTACATAAAACTATATAAAACTATATAAAACTATATAAAACTAACAAAACTATATAAAACTATAGAAAACTATATAAAACTCTATAAAACTATATAAAACTATATAAAACTATATTAAACTATATGAAACTATATAAAACTATATTAAACAATATGAAACTATATAAAACTATATAAAACGATATAAAAGTATATAAAACTAACAAAACTATATAACCCTATATATAACTCTATAGAACTATATAAAACTATATAAAAATATATAAAACTATATAAAACTAACAAAACTATATAAACCTATATAAAACTCTATAGAACTATATAAAACTATGTAAAACTAACAAAACTATATAAAACTATATAAAAATATATAAAACTATATAAAACTATATAAAACTAACAAAACTATATAAACCTATACAAAACTCTATAGAACTATATAAAACTATTTAAAGCTATATAAAACTATATAAACCTATATAAAACTCTATAGAACTATATAAAACTATATAAAACTATATAAAACTATATAAAACTATATCAAACTAACAAAACTATATAAAACTATATAAAACTATATAAAACTATATTAAACTATATGAAACTATATAAAAGTATATAAAACTAACAAAACTATATAACCCTATATAAAACTCTATAGAACTATATAAAACTATATAAAACTATATAAAACTATATAAAACTATATAAAACTAACAAAACTATATAAAACTATATAAAACTATATAAAACTATATAAACCTATATAAAACTATATAGAACTATATAAATCTATATAAAACTAACAAAACTATATAAAACTATATAAAACTATATAAAACTATATAAAACTATATAAAACTATATAAAAGTATATAAAACTATATAAAACTAACAAAACTATATAAAACTATATAAAACTATATAAAACTATATAAACCTACATAAAACTCAATAGAATTATATAAAACTATATAAAACTAACAAAACTATATAAACCTATGTAAAAGTCTATAGAACTATATAAAACTATTTAAAGCTATATAAAACTATATAAAACTATATAAAACTAACAAAACTATATAAAACTATATAAAACTATATAAAACTATATAAACCTATATAAAACTATATAGAACTATATAAAACTATATAAAACTAACAAAACTATATAAAACTCTATAAAACTCTATAAAACTATATAAAACTATATAAAAGTATATAAAACTATATGAAACTACCAAAACTATATAAAACTATATAAAACTCTATAAAAGTATATAATGCTATATGAAACTATATAAAACTAACAATAATATATAAACCTATATAAAACTATATAGAACTATATAAAACTATATAAAAGTAACAAAACTATATAAACCTATGTAAAAGTCTATAGAACTGTATAAAACTATTTAAAGCTATATAAAACTATATAAAACTATATAAAACTATATAAAAGTATATGAAACTAATAAAACTATATAAACCTATATAAAACGCTATAGAACTATATAAAACTATATAAAACTATATAAAACAATATAAAACTATATAAAACTATATAAAACTAACAAAACTATATAAAACTATATAAAACTATATAAAACTCTATAAAACAATATAAAACTATATAAAACTATATTAAACTATATGAAACTATATAAAACTATATAAAACGATATAAAAGTATATAAAACTAACAAAACTATATAACCCTATATAAAACTCTATAGAACTATATAAAACTATATAAAACTAACAAAACTATATAAAACTATATAAAACTATATACAACCATATAAAACTATATAAACCTATATTAAACTATATAAAACTATATAAAACTATATAAAACTATATAAAACTCTATAGAAATATATAAAACTATATAAAACTATATAAAACTATATAAAACTAACAAAACTATATAAAACTATATAAAACTAACAAAACTATATAAAACTATATAAAACTCTATAAAACCATATAAACCTATATAAAACTCTATAGAACTATATAAAACTGTATAAAACTATATAAAACTATATAAAACTATACAAAACTATATAAAACTATATAAAACTAACAAAACTATATAAACCTATACAAAACTCTATAGAACTATATAAAACTATTTAAAACTATTTAAAACTATATGAAACTATGTAAACCTATATAAAACTCTAAAGAACTATATAAAACTATATAAAACTATATAAAACTATATAAAACTAACAAAACTATATAAAACTATATAAAACTCTATAGAACTATATAAAACTATTTAAAACTATATAAAACTATATAAAAGAATATGAAACTAATAAAACTATATAAACCTATATAAAACGCTATAGAACTATATAAAACTATATAAAACTATATAAAACTATATAAAACTATATAAAACTATATAAAACTATGTAAACCTAGATAAAACTCTATAGAATTATATAAAACTCTATAAAACTATATAAAACTATATAAAACTATATAAAACTATATTAAACTATATGAAACTATATAAAACTATATAAAACGATATAAAAGTATATAAAACTAACAAAACTATATAACCCTATATAAAACTCTGTAGAACTATATAAAACTATGTAAAACTATATAAAACTATATAAAACTAACAAAACTATATAAAAGTATATAAAACTATATAAAACTATATAAACCTGTATAAAACTATATAGAACTATATAAAACTATATAAAACTAACAAAACTATATAAAACTATATAAAACTATATAAAACTATATAAACCTATACAAAACTCTACAGAACTATATAAAACTATATAAAACTATATAAAACTAACAAAATTATATGAAACTATATAAATCTATATGAAACTATATAAAACTCTATAAAAGTATATAATGCTATATGAAACTATATAAAACTAACAAAACTATATAAACCTATATAAAACTATATAGAACTATATAAAACTATATAAACCTATACAAAACTCTATCGAACTATATAAAACTATATAAAACTATATAAAACTATATAAAACTATATAAACCTACATAAAACTCTATAGAACTATATAAAACTATATAAAAGTAACAAAACTATATAAACCTATGTAAAAGTCTATAGAACTGTATAAAACTATTTAAAGCTATATCAAACTATATAAACCTATATAAAACTCTATAGAACTATATAAAACTATATAAAACTATATAAAACTATATAAAACTAACAAAACTATACAAAACTACATAAAACTATATAAAACTATATAAAACTATATTAAACTATATGAAACTATATAAAAGTATATAAAACTAACAAAACTATATAACCCTATATAAAACTCTATAGAACTATATAAAACTATATAAAACTATATAAAACTATATAAAACTATATAAACCTATATAAAACTATATAGAACTATATAAATCTATATAAAACTAACAAAACTATATAAAACTATATAAAACTATATAAAACTATATAAAACTATATAAAACTATATAAAAGTATATAAAACTATATAAAACTAACAAAACTATATAAAACTATATAAAACTATATAAAACTATATAAACCTACATAAAACTCAATAGAATTATATAAAACTATATAAAACTAACAAAACTATATAAACCTATGTAAAAGTCTATAGAACTATATAAAACTATTTAAAGCTATATAAAACTATATAAAACTATATAAAACTAACAAAACTATATAAAACTATATAAAACTATATAAAACTATATAAACCTATATAAAACTATATAGAACTATATAAAACTATATAAAACTAACAAAACTATATAAAACTCTATAAAACTCTATAAAACTATATAAAACTATATAAAAGTATATAAAACTATATGAAACTACCAAAACTATATAAAACTATATAAAACTCTATAAAAGTATATAATGCTATATGAAACTATATAAAACTAACAATAATATATAAACCTATATAAAACTATATAGAACTATATAAAACTATATAAAAGTAACAAAACTATATAAACCTATGTAAAAGTCTATAGAACTGTATAAAACTATTTAAAGCTATATAAAACTATATAAAACTATATAAAACTATATAAAAGTATATGAAACTAATAAAACTATATAAACCTATATAAAACGCTATAGAACTATATAAAACTATATAAAACTATATAAAACAATATAAAACTATATAAAACTATATAAAACTAACAAAACTATATAAAACTATATAAAACTATATAAAACTCTATAAAACAATATAAAACTATATAAAACTATATTAAACTATATGAAACTATATAAAACTATATAAAACGATATAAAAGTATATAAAACTAACAAAACTATATAACCCTATATAAAACTCTATAGAACTATATAAAACTATATAAAACTAACAAAACTATATAAAACTATATAAAACTATATACAACCATATAAAACTATATAAACCTATATTAAACTATATAAAACTATATAAAACTATATAAAACTATATAAAACTCTATAGAAATATATAAAACTATATAAAACTATATAAAACTATATAAAACTAACAAAACTATATAAAACTATATAAAACTAACAAAACTATATAAAACTATATAAAACTCTATAAAACCATATAAACCTATATAAAACTCTATAGAACTATATAAAACTGTATAAAACTATATAAAACTATATAAAACTAACAAAACTATATAAAACTATATAAAACTCTATAGAACTATATAAAACTATTTAAAACTATATAAAACTATATAAAAGAATATGAAACTAATAAAACTATATAAACCTATATAAAACGCTATAGAACTATATAAAACTATATAAAACTATATAAAACTATATAAAACTATATAAAACTATATAAAACTATGTAAACCTAGATAAAACTCTATAGAATTATATAAAACTCTATAAAACTATATAAAACTATATAAAACTATATAAAACTATATTAAACTATATGAAACTATATAAAACTATATAAAACGATATAAAAGTATATAAAACTAACAAAACTATATAACCCTATATAAAACTCTGTAGAACTATATAAAACTATGTAAAACTATATAAAACTATATAAAACTAACAAAACTATATAAAAGTATATAAAACTATATAAAACTATATAAACCTGTATAAAACTATATAGAACTATATAAAACTATATAAAACTAACAAAACTATATAAAACTATATAAAACTATATAAAACTATATAAACCTATACAAAACTCTACAGAACTATATAAAACTATATAAAACTATATAAAACTAACAAAATTATATGAAACTATATAAATCTATATGAAACTATATAAAACTCTATAAAAGTATATAATGCTATATGAAACTATATAAAACTAACAAAACTATATAAACCTATATAAAACTATATAGAACTATATAAAACTATATAAACCTATACAAAACTCTATCGAACTATATAAAACTATATAAAACTATATAAAACTATATAAAACTATATAAACCTACATAAAACTCTATAGAACTATATAAAACTATATAAAAGTAACAAAACTATATAAACCTATGTAAAAGTCTATAGAACTGTATAAAACTATTTAAAGCTATATCAAACTATATAAACCTATATAAAACTCTATAGAACTATATAAAACTATATAAAACTATATAAAACTATATAAAACTAACAAAACTATATAAAACTACATAAAACTATATAAAACTATATAAAACTATATTAAACTATATGAAACTATATAAAAGTATATAAAACTAACAAAACTATATAACCCTATATAAAACTCTATAGAACTATATAAAACTATATAAAACTATATAAAACTATATAAAACTATATAAAACTAACAAAACTATATAAAACTATATAAAACTATATAAAACTATAAAAACCTATATAAAACTATATAGAACTATATAAAACTATATAAAACTAACAAAACTATATAAAAGTATATAAAACTATATAAAACTATATAAAACTATATAAAAGTATATAAAACTATATAAAACTAACAAAACTATATAAAACTATATAAAACTATATAAAACTATATAAACCTACATAAAACTCAATAGAATTATATAAAACTATATAAAACTAACAAAACTATATAAACCTATGTAAAAGTCTATAGAACTATATAAAACTATATAAAACTAACAAAACTATATAAAACTATATAAAACTCTATAGAACTATATAAAACTATATAAAACTAACAAAACTATATAAAACTATATAAAACTATATAAACCTATGTAAAACTATATAGAACTATATAAAACTATATAAAACTATATAAAACCATATAAAACTAACAAAACTATATGAAACAATGTAAAACTATATAAAACGATATAAAACTATATAAAACTAACATAACTATATAAACCTGTATAAAACTCTATAGAACTATATACAACAATATAAAACTAAATAAAACTAATAAAACTATAAAACTATATAAAACTCTATAAAACTATATACAACTATATAAAACTGACAAAACTGTATAAAAGTATGTAAAACTATATAAAACTATATAACACTATATAAAACTAACAAAACTATATAAACCTATATAAAACTATATAAAACTATATAAAACTATATAAAACTCTATAGAACTACATAAAACTATATAAAACTATATAAAACTATATAAAACTAACAAAACTATATAAAACTATAGAAAACTATATAAAACTCTATAAAACTATATAAAACTATATAAAACTATATTAAACTATATGAAACTATATAAAACTATATTAAACAATATGAAACTATATAAAACTATATAAAACGATATAAAAGTATATAAAACTAACAAAACTATATAACCCTATATATAACTCTATAGAACTATATAAAACTATATAAAAATATATAAAACTATATAAAACTAACAAAACTATATAAACCTATATAAAACTCTATAGAACTATATAAAACTATATAAAACTAACAAAACTATATAAAACTATATAAAACTATATAAACCTATATAAAACTATATAATCCTATATAAAACTATATAAAACTATATAAAACTGTATTAAACTATATAAAACTATATAAAACTATATAAAACTATATAAAACTATATAAACCTATATAAAACTCTATAAAACTATATAAAACTATATGACACTCTATAAAACTATATAAACCTATATAAACCTATATAAAACTCTATAGAACTATATAAAACTATATAAAACTATATAAAACTATATAAAACTAACAAAACTATATAAAACTATATAAAAATATATAAAACTATATAAAACTATATAAAACTAACAAAACTATATAAACCTATACAAAACTCTATAGAACTATATAAAACTATTTAAAGCTATATAAAACTATATAAACCTATATAAAACTCTATAGAACTATAAAAAACTATATAAAACTATATAAAACTATATCAAACTAACAAAACTATATAAAACTATATAAAACTATATAAAACTATATTAAACTATATGAAACTATATAAAAGTATATAAAACTAACAAAACTATATAACCCTATATAAAACTCTATAGAACTATATAAAACTATATAAAACTATATAAAACTATATAAAACTATATAAAACTAACAAAACTATATAAAACTATATAAAACTATATAAAACTACATAAACCTATATAAAACTATATAGAACTATATAAATCTATATAAAACTAACAAAACTATATAAAACTATATAAAACTATATAAAACTATATAAAACTATATAAAACTATATAAAAGTATATAAAACTATATAAAACTAACAAAACTATATAAAACTATATAAAACTATATAAAACTATATAAACCTACATAAAACTCAATAGAATTATATAAAACTATATAAAACTAACAAAACTATATAAACCTATGTAAAAGTCTATAGAACTATATAAAACTATTTAAAGCTATATAAAACTATATAAAACTATATAAAACTAACAAAACTATATAAAACTATATAAAACTATATAAAACTATATAAACCTATATAAAACTATATAGAACTATATAAAACTATATAAAACTAACAAAACTATATAAACCTATATAAAACTATATAAAATTATATAAAACTATATAAAACTATATAAAACTCTATAGAACTACATAAAACTATATAAAACTATATAAAACTATATAAAACTAACAAAACTATATAAAACTATAGAAAACTATATAAAACTCTATAAAACTATATAAAACTCTATAGAACTACATAAAACTATATAAAACTATATAAAACTATATAAAACTAACAAAACTATATAAAACTATAGAAAACTATATAAAACTCTATAAAACTATATAAAACTATATAAAACTATATTAAACTATATGAAACTATATAAAACTATATTAAACAAATATGAAACTATATAAAACTATATAAAACGATATAAAAGTATATAAAACTAACAAAACTATATAACCCTATATATAACTCTATAGAACTAAATAAAACTATATAAAACTATATAAAACTATATAAACCTATATAAAACTCTATAAAACTATATAAAACTATATAACACTCTATAAAACTATATAAACCTATATAAAACTCTATAGAACTATATAAAACTATATAAAACTATATAAAACTATATAAAACTAACAAAACTATATAAAACTATATAAAAATATATAAAACTATATAAAACTATATAAAACTAACAAAACTATATAAACCTATACAAAACTCTATAGAACTATATAAAACTATTTAAAGCTATATAAAACTATATAAACCTATATAAAACTCTATAGAACTATATAAAACTATATAAAACTATATAAAACTATATAAAACTAACAAAACTATATAAAACTATATAAAACTATATAAAACTATATTAAACTATATGAAACTATATAAAAGTATATAAAACTAACAAAACTATATAACCCTATATAAAACTCTATAGAACTATATAAAACTATATAAAACTATATAAAACTATATAAAACTATATAAAACTAACAAAACTATATAAAACTATATAAAACTATATAAAACTATATAAACCTATATAAAACTATATAGAACTATATAAATCTATATAAAACTACCAAAACTATATAAAACTATATAAAACTATATAAAACTATATAAAAGTATATAAAACTATATAAAACTAACAAAACTATATAAAACTATATAAAACTATATAAAACTATATAGACCTACATAAAACTCAATAGAATTATATAAAACTATATAAAACTAACAAAACTATATAAACCTATGTAAAAGTCTATAGAACTATATAAAACTATTTAAAGCTATATAAAACTATATAAAACTATATAAAACTAACAAAACTATATAAAACTATATAAAACTATATAAAACTATATAAAACTATATAAACCTATATAAAACTATATAGAACTATATAAAACTATATAAAACTAACAAAACTATATAAAACTATATAAAACTATATAAAACTATATAAAACTATATAAAAGTATATAAAACTATATAAAACTAACAAAACTATATAAAACTATATAAAACTATATAAAACTATATAAACCTACATAAAACTCAATAGAATTATATAAAACTATATAAAACTAACAAAACTATATAAACCTATGTAAAAGTCTATAGAACTATATAAAACTATTTAAAGCTATATAAAACTATATAAACCTATATAAAACTCTATAGAACTATATAAAACTATATAAAAGTATATAAAACTAACAAAACTATATAACCCTATATAAAACTCTATAGAACTATATAAAACTATATAAAACTATATAAAACAATATAAACCTATATAAAACTCTATAGAACTATATAAAACTATATAAAACTAACAAAACTATATAAAACTATATAAAACTCTATAGAACTATATAAAACTATATAAAACTATATAGAACTATATAAAACTATATAAAACTATATAAAACCATATAAAACTGACAAAACTATATAAAACAATGTAAAACTATATAAAACGATATAAAACTATATAAAACTAACATAACTATATAAACCTGTATAAAACTCTATAGAACTATATACAACAATATAAAACTAAATAAAACTAATAAAACTATAAAACTATATAAAACTCTATAAAACTATATACAACTATATAAAACTGACAAAACTGTATAAAAGTATGTAAAACTATATAAAACTATATAACACTATATGAAACTAACAAAACTATATAAACCTATATAAAACTATATAAAACTATATAAAACTATATAAAACTCTATAGAACTACATAAAACTATATAAAACTATATAAAACTATATAAAACTAACAAAACTATATAAAACTATAGAAAACTATATAAAACTCTATAAAACTATATAAAACTATATAAAACTATATTAAACTATATGAAACTATATAAAACTATATTAAACAATATGAAACTATATAAAACTATATAAAACGATATAAAAGTATATAAAACTAACAAAACTATATAACCCTATATATAACTCTATAGAACTATATAAAACTATATAAAAATATATAAAACTATATAAAACTAACAAAACTATATAAACCTATATAAAACTCTATAGAACTATATAAAACTATATAAAACTAACAAAACTATATAAAACTATATAAAACTATATAAACCTGTATAAAACTATATAATCCTATATAAAACTATATAAAACTATATAAAACTATATTAAACTATATAAAACTATATAAAACTATATAAAACTATATAAAACTATATAAAACTAACAAAACTATATAAAACTATATAAAACTATATAAAACAATATAAAACTAACAAAACTATATAAAACTATATAAAACTATACAAAACTATATAAAACTATATAAAACTAACAAAACTATATAAACCTATACAAAACTCTATCGAACTATATAAAACTATTTAAAACTATATAAAACTGACAAAACTATATAAAAGTATGTAAAACTATATAAAACTATATAAAACTATATAAAACTATATAAAACTATATAAACCTATATAAAACTCTATAGAACTATATAAAACTATATAAGACTATATAAAACTATATAAAACTAACAAAACTATATAAAACTATATAAAACTAACAAAACTATATAAACCTATAAAAAACTCTATAGAACTTTATAAAACTCTATAAAACTATATAAAACTATATAACACTCTATAAAACTATATAAACCTATATAAAACTCTATAGAACTATATAAAACTATATAAAACTATATAAAACTATATAAAACTAACAAAACTATATAAAACTATATAAAACTATATAAAACTATATTAAACTATATGAAACTATATAAAAGTATATAAAACTAACAAAACTATATAACCCTATATAAAACTCTATAGAACTATATAAAACTATATAAAACTATATAAAACTATATAAAACTATATAAAACTAACAAAACTATATAAAACTATATAAAACTATATAAAACTATATAAACCTATATAAAACTATATAGAACTATATAAATCTATATAAAACTAACAAAACTATATAAAACTATATAAAACT